>NC_060951.1:12887964-13047190 GCF_022045245.1 Lucilia cuprina
ACAAAAAATAAAAATTTTATAAAAGTAAAAATTGTAAAAATATACTCATGGTGTAGGGTATCATATGGTCGGCCATGCCCGACTATACTTTCCTACTTGTTTTTTTCTGTTTTGTTGTTCTTTAAATATATTTTAACAGGATTCTACTTTCTACGAAATATAATATGAAATTTTCCACTCCTTTAATAGTTTTTGTCCTGGCCAATCTTAGTTAGTCATCATCAGCATAATTGAGATATAATATGAATGAATATTGGTTGAAAACTAAACTAATAGAGTTTTGCGAACCACCCGCTGCTAAAGAAGGTGAAACAAAAATAAGAAGAAGAAGAAAAATACTTTGAGCTTAAGTAGATTAAATTAATTTGAGAATATCAAAGCCTTATAAAGGTATAATACAACGCAATTACATACAAACATATATAGTTATATACATACATCAACATATATAAATAAATAAGAATATATACATTTTTATATGTACATATGTTTGTATGTATATATATTAATATGGATTATTTGTAGAATTAAGCTTTTTTAATAAAGTTAGTTCATGTGGATTATTTTGCATAGTTACGTGACATTTGGATTATTTTATAGGGGAAAAAAATAAAAATAATTAAAAATTTGTTTATTAGCAAAAGGAGCGTTGGAATTTCATTGATATTAATGTAAAATTTTATGGTTTCATCACCTAAATGTATTTGAAAATCAAATAGTGGTATTTGGAAAATTCTATATTTTATTTAGATTTTTAAGTTAAAAGGATTCCCGATCATGAAGATTCTAATTTTTTATATATTTAAGACTAGCTATACCCAGTGTGCTTTGCGACCCTAAATGCAAGTTAAATACGATTTTAAAGATTCTAACTATAATAATTTTCGAGATATAATATTTTTACATGTTGGGGATGTCACGCAAATTATTGCAAGTTCACCAATTTTTTCAAAAGTTATTTATAATTTTAATGTAATCTATGAAAAAATTTTAATAATATAATAGTTTCCCAGATATACGAAATTTTGTATGGGAGATACTAAGGCCTAATCGAAAGTCTACGCCTTTTCCCCAAATTGTTCAGATGAATATTAAAGTCCTTCAAAATTTGCAAAATTTGGAAAAGCTAACTCCAGTAGTTTCCCAGATAAACGATTTTTTTGTATATTTTATTCATATGAGAGGTGCAACGCACATCCACCACCATATTATAAGTCCACCAATATATTACCCAAATGTTCATATTGATCTCAAAGTTTTCGTGCAAAATTTTATGATTTTTACTCTAATAGTTTTCGAGACATACGATTTTTTCTATTTAATTCATATGAAACTCCACCCTTTTCCCTAAAATGTTCAGATGAATATTAAAGTTCTTCGTGCAAAATTTGAAGAAGCTAGATCTATTAGTTTCCCAGGCTCAAACTCTTGCAGCTTCTGAGATATGCGTCTTTTAATACTTTTAATTTTGAAAGTGTCCATGTCAGGTCGGGCACTTGAAATTTTGAAGTAAAATCTAGTTCCTTCCAGACATACAGGAACACAGTGTGAAAATTTCAGAAAAATAGGTCCAGTCGTTTAGCGGTATATAAAGTCTAAACATATTTTAAAATAATCTCTAAATCATGATGATGCCCAATCACAAAGCATTAATAGTAAAATAGGAAGTTTTAGATCACTAAATGAAAGTTGTCAAAGATCTTTAGTTCTCAAGGCGTTAAAAAGGGGTCAAAGTATAAAAAAAATCGTTTATTTTGCATGGTATTTCGAACCATAGTGCATACTTTTCCATTTCAAAACATAACATTTTTTGTCATAGTTTTTGCATCATAAGCTTGTCAGATGGTTTATATTTGTATCTATAGGCAATGTCGAATAGACCGACATTGAACTGTGGGCTAGAAGCAGTGGTTTTGAAGCACTTTTCACCACGCCGTCGAAGTCTTCTCTGGAAGAACAGTTGGTTTGATTTGATTCACGGTGAAGTTACAAACCACAGGGCAGGCTGCGATGAGAATATCTGATAATACAGATTTTGAGTTTTAAATGATGTCCTGACTTTTGGATATTATATATATAATGGAATTTTCCTTCATGGTTGGGTGTGCTAAGAGTTTACTCTAATCACAAAGCAGTGGTCTTAATGGCCACTAAAATAGGTCTTGTCAAGTAATTATGTAGTCGTAAATACGTCTGGCAATTTGTCACTAGATGCTGTTGCTCACGTTCAGTAGTGTGGTTGCGTGGAGAAACCAGAAGACTGATTTCACCAGATGTTGGGATCGCCCCATCTATTCACTTTAGACTCATGCTGCCTGTCAAGCAATTTGTCTGCTATGGCAAAAGGTTAGATAGCTCGAGTACTAGAGCATTGTAGTTATGCATAGTCCGGCAAGCCAAGTACAAAGAATCGCCACCTGAGTTCCTGCATTGAAGTACACGGGGGCAAGTGGTGGACCGTCCGAAGTCAACCAAGAACATTGACTTTCTTGAACGATTTGTTATATATGGACGAGTTCAAGATTAATTCATGGGTGCCATAAAAGCCCTCTATTTCCGATATTTCTAAACGTCCTTAGAAATATGAGAAATCTACTAATTTGAAATTCATATATGAATATATTGATTCAATTATTGGTAAAGTCTTTGTAGAATATATGTTTATGTGTGGTGTAAATATTAAGGAATCAGAAGCTCTTGACCAGTGCAAGAGCTTTACTACAACAATACAAAACAACATGCATTTTGTTTTTGTACTAGAATCAGACTAATGTCAAAACAGACATAAGAAATGTAAACAAATAACATTTTTAACATGTAAACAATGACATCTTTTGACATTTATTGCAGTTACCTTTATTATGCCATGCTCTGGACGTTCTAGAAATAATAATATTTTCTAAATATTAGAAATAAAAGTATACAAATAAACAATTTAATTTGAAATTTTCGTAAAATGCACGATTGGATAACTGTAATCACAGAAGGTCTTGTAAGGAGTTGTGCTCAACAGGCGTGGCCTCGGAATTATTAAAATTAGCGTTAGCTTTAAATCAATTATTGACCTCTATTCTGCACGGTAAATTCTATAATTCGGGATAAATTCGGTGCTGTTGCCGAAGACAACAGACATATGTACCAAGGGGGAGTGACCGTCGGACTTACCGTTGAAAATGAGTTGTGTATGTATGTTACGGATAAAAGTTGTACAGCAATGGTCAGAGATTATATAACACGAGTACTTGAGCAAAGTGCTTGTACATGGACTGCCAGAACCATGTACAGGAATTCAGATGATTCGTGTAATTAGCTCACTCTGTGGTTGAAAAAATACCATCGTGAAATAAGCCCAACATGACAGGTGTACTAGCAACTTTATTCGTATTTGGTCGTATAGACGATTTTAACGGGTTTTCCTTTTAAAAATTTGAAAAAGTAATAGCTAAATAACTTTTTTTAATATCACGATATACGACTATTCCCTTAATATTCATTAATGACAAATAAATTTTATATTTTTTAGCACTGCACGGTGCTCCACGTTCAAATTTAGAATTGGTGTCAACAAACATAAGAACATGGATTTTAAAATGAAAAGTCTTTATAAAGCTAGTAGGTTACAATAATTACTTTTTCAGACGGCTAAAATAAATTAACTTAAAAAAATGGATTAATTTGTTTTTGCATCAGCTGTTTTCACTTTTGCATTTCTTGCTCAAATTTAAACCACCTCCATTGGGCACTTAAACTAGCAAACAATATTATCTAATTGAGTACTCAAAAACAACTTTGGAGGATTAATTTTAATTTATTCCAATCCTTCACCTAATGATTGGCCCTTAGAAGTCAACTATATCATCTATGACATACGTTTTCAATTATAAATGTATATTAATACGAATCTTTAATAAAATATATTTTAAGTTTACTTAAGGCCTTTTGTGCTAAAGCTGTCGATATGCATTTTGTATAAAGTATTTTATTTTAATATTTCTTAAGCAGTTTGATACTATAATTTTGTTATTTATGTATTAAAAATCATTTTTAAAATACACTCAAAACCTACTTAAACCTGGTGGCGAAGGTCAGTTACCAAAGCACTTGTATGCGGTTGAAGAAACAAAATATTGGTTTTGGAATTAGTGAAACAAAAAACAAATTTATTTTAAGGTGAACTCTCACGGAAATATTGAATTCGAACAAAATATGTACACACATACATATATGTACATTAAGGAGCTTCGGTTTGTATATAGGAAAATGCGTTTTCCAAATTTGTTTTGTTTCACTAAATATTATTAGAAAAACTTCGTACCCTAATGTATACATATAAATACATACATATGGTATGTTTATAATTATTAGTGAATTGTGATAATTGTTTTTAATTCGACTTTTAAATATACATATATATTTATGTGTTGTTTTCAATATATAATTGAAGGACTTAATTATTAAAACGGAAATGTATAACTTATTAAGCGTTTTTACACCCTGACGTTTGAAATATTATTAAAGATGTCCCACTTTTTAAACAATTTAATTCATATAATTATTTATAATAAAAACCGCCCATTCATCACCGATTTTGAAATGTATCAAAGGTTTATAAAACAAAGTTTGTAAGGAATATGACAACAAAAAAAGTTTAACATAATTAAAGGTTTACTTATAATATGAAATGCGGACTGCAATTTAACATGAAAAAAAACAACAAAAAAAGGATTACTAACAATTTATAATTTTAATTTCATTAATTTTAAGGAAATGGATTGTTTGAGAGCTTTTATAATGTATGAAAAAAATTATATATTTCACTTTTTAGGTTTCATAAAAGATTTCAATCAGCCTTCTGTCAGAAGGAGGTTTAATAGAACATTTAAAAATTGCTTTATAAGGTAAGTTGCATAATGCTGCTGTTAATGCCCGTATACATTCAAAAACCTTGTTGGAAATCTAGGTAAAACAAATACATATTGTATAATTAAAATACTGTACTCGTATGCAAATACATACATACATACATACATACATACATACATACATACATACATACATACATACATACATATAAATTCTAACGGTATGTATTCTGTATAGTGTTGCCATTTGCTTTAAAAAATGTCTCATCAAAACAAAATTTCTCACATTTTAGTCTTTATTCGTTCCATTGTCACCTTCGGAACTGAATAAATTAATACTACGTAAATATACTAATGTTTTATATTAAGTATGTGCTGATGTTGGCAACGCACAATAAGTATATCACCAATCGGCTCAGAATCATTTTCGATTTAGCTATGTCCGTCCGTCTGTCGCCAAACTACATATGTAATCAAACTGCAGATCGCAGGTAATTCAATGAAATTTGGTACATGATCTTTTATTGTCCCAGGGACGAAGCCTATTGAGAATGGTTAAGATTGGCTCATTATTTCACCTAGCCCCCATAAAACTAAACCCCCGAATAGGGTTGTAAACCTTGTAATCAAACTATAGGTCGCAATTTTAGAGATAATTGAATAAAATTTGGTACATGATCTTTTATGGTACCGTAGACGAAGCCAAAAAGTTAACATCGGTCAATTATTTCACCTAGCCCCCATACAATTGAACCCGCTAAATAGCGCTTTTAATGAATATTTTCCCATCTTGGTGTTCGCGGAAAAAGAGGTGCTACCAGTATCTCTACTTCGATTTGATATGGGGTTGAACCAGAAAATCTAGTTTGATTTGATATGGGGTTGTATCAGAGAATCATATCATATTAATCATAGTCTGATAGAATTTCAGACTTAGACTTGTCCCGATTAACCAGAATGTTTTTTAACAACATTATTGTACGGTAAAGTCTAACATTCATAATAAGTTCGATGCACCCCTACAGAGCAGTTACTGTGGAACAAATCGGGTCAGTGATTATATAGCTCGAGTGCGTGCGCAAAATGCTTGCACATGTACCGATAGAATAACCGGCGTGTAATCTCAACTTATGGATGAAAAAGGCCATCGCGTTTTAGAAATGTTAAACTTGCTTAGACCAGTCATAAAAAATTGAGGATAAAGAACTTAAGAAATTTCTCCACTAAAATTGTTGTCAAATTCAACATTAGATTCCACAATCATTGACAGCTACTCAAACAGCTTCAATCATTCAAAATTGAAATTGTTACCAAACAAATTGAAGCAGATAAACCTTTAAAGATGAGTAACAACAACAATATATGTGTTGAAGCATTACTACTTATAAACCGAAATATAGGACGGTATTTAAGGCTATAAGCACAAATATCCGTGGGATCAAATACCGAGCATTCTAACTGCTTATAACTTTTAGAAAGTGGTTAATTGTTTCTTTAGAACAGTGTATGAGAAACTGGATTCATGCGTTCCTGTCCACAAAACATAAGCTGTTATTTCGGAGTGAAGTCTCTATATTAATAAACTGATTGAAAAAGGTCATAGCTAACAATTGGTTAAAATAAAAGTTAAAGATTTAAAAAAATCCAGAAATCTATTCTTATTAAGTAAACACTTAACACTTGAACATATATGTACATATCTCGAGTTGGCAACATATCTTTAGGTGAAAACTTGAAAACACAAGATTAAAGTTATAACGAATAAAATTTAAATAAAGCAAACAAATTTTATAAAAAAAAATTGAGACTACTCCACGCACACATATACATTTACTCCGCAAATTACTGGTACGGAACAATCAAAGTTGTATATGAAAAAACATGTTACACTTAATGTTGTGACGTCCTAGGTAATGACCAAGTAAACCACACATGCATTACATTAGATTAAACAAATCATGTGCTAAAATAATACTTTGTATTAATGCAAATCACAAAATAACAATATTGATAAAAAATTGCAAAAATTGTACTAAAAAGTAATATAAATCTTTACATATGGCAACACTGATTCTATTTGACAATGTAGAGACGGGTAGAGAATTAAAAGAAATATGTATTGTTAAAAAGAGAGTGAGAAATCGAAATTGCATGTTTTAAAAACATATTAAAATACATTAAATAGATATATTCAAACACACACACATATACAAACAATCACATAGATATACGTTTACGCATTCCAATAGGAATGTATAAAGATGTAGTACATATGTATGTGTATGAGTGTGTGTGTTGGAGTTTGTGTGATATGTTGTACGTGTAATGATGGCACGATTTATAATTATGGTCAAAATATAACAGGCAACTCGTCATCATAATCATCACCATTATCGTCATCATCAGAGCTGAAAAAGATGCTGCTATATGAATATCAAACAGGGCACACTAACAACCAACCAACAATCCAACCATCCAACTAACAAAATATCAAATCCCTATTGTATTTCAAAAAAATACCTATAAACTTGCAAAACACACTCTCACACATACACACATGCACACACACATATTGTGTTAGTCTTGTTATAGTATTGTAGTTGTAGTAGTGTTGCTAATGGTGGGAAACGGAAACATTGAAAAGGAAGTTGAGTGGGGAATTTAAAGATGACGATGACTTTGTTGCTGTTGTTGTTGTTTTTGTGTTAAAATGGTGGGTCCCTGATATACACACATAGTTTCATAGTGATGGTTGGCATATTCAAATAAAACAACTAAGAAAAAAGGAAAGAAACAACAAGAATGTTGATAATGATGATGGTGATGATGTTGAAGGCTGTTGGCTGCCTAACTGTTATATTTAATTTGATGCCATCATGTATCTATACACTTCCCGTTCACCTTGTTTTTAATTTCTTTTTGTAATTTAGCATATTTTTTAAGTTTTGGTTTTTCTTTTTTTAATTTTTTTGAGGTGGGGTGGTTTTTTATTTGTTTTTCTTTTATATAAAACTTACACATTCCAACATACTTTATGTTTTAGTTTGTTAATTGCGTTTTCTTGAATACTCATAAAGAAAAGCGTAGATTTTGTTTAAAACATATTATATTTATTATGTATTTTGTTCGCAGTTTTATTTTTTTCTATTTCTACTCGTAGTGTAAATTAATTCGGTTTTATTTAAAGCTTTAATTATTACTTTTTTATTATTATTCGTTTTGTAGTATTTAGTTTTAATTATTTGATGCTTGTAAAAAGTAAATTATTTAGAAATAGGATACGTAGTAGTTGTAGTAAAAAAGAACTTCTTTTGTTTAGAAAAAATATGTATCAATTGATTTTTCACTTTAGATATGTAACACAAAAATTATGGGTGAGCAAAATTTTTTCACTTGTGCTAAAAAGGAGCAAATATAGAAAGAACGAAAGAAAAAAAGGGCAACAGATTTAATCAAATTATCGAAAACTTGAATAAATAACAAGAAATTTTGTTAAATAATTTTGTAGCTGATTTGTGAAAGATTTATTGTATTTTTTACTACCGATTTTAATAATTTTTTGTACACTTGGTTGGAGGAAAATATTATTAAAAATTCTTTAAAAATTTTAATTGGTGTTGTTTAGTTGCAAATTATAAGGATCCACAAAAATGAATGTGTATATAGAGTATGAAATGAAAAGATATTCACGTATATCTAGATGGATGGTTGTGTATAAGTGAGTGTGTGTTTGAGTATGTGTGTTAATGTGTCGGTATTCGCCAAAATGCGCATGTTTCAAAACTTTCATTGCGGTGAATTTTCTGCAAATCTTTTATTTTTACATCGTCTGTCCGTCCATCCATCCATCCGTTTGTCAATTTGTGCGAGTGGTGAATTAATTTCTTTGTTTCTTTCAAATTTGCGTGTAAAACTTTCAAAAAAAAAGAAAAAGTACTCAATTTTTCTGTTATTAAGTCACATGACTCTACTACATACTTATTCAAATATTCATACATACATATACATATATTTATATCTACATTTAGGTACGTACATTGAATTTATAAATTTTTTTTTGCAAAACCAATTATTTAGATCTTTTTGTTTTTGTTTCGTAGAATTTATCCCATCATTATATAATTTGTTAATAATTTTTTGTTTCCATTTGCTAACAAATGGCATTTGCACTAAAAACACAATTCGCTTTAAATAACGTAAAAAATATACATTTAGCTGAGAAATATTGTCATCATTAGCTTTGATACAAAACTATTTGTTTTTCTTTGTGAATTTTTAATAATATTTTTTTTATTATTTATTTAATTTGTGTGTATTTATTTTTTTTTTAAATATTTTTCTTTTTAATATTGTATGTATATATTGTAGATATACATATGTATGTAGTACATATGTCTATTATTTATTATAAATGTGCGTATTTCATTTCAATAACACCAACAGACTTCAAAGGATAATATAAAACTGAAATGCTAAATAGTTTGTAGTATACTACTTATAGTCAAACTTACCACATTTGGCCTAATAAATGCATTTTCCTCATCTCTCATCTCAGTTACACACTCTATGCTCTCTCTCAGAGCGTTACTCTCACATCCTTATTCTCAGATTAGTATTTATTTGGTTATATAGATAGATACACTTTACAAATTTACCAGCCAGCGAGTTAACAAACAACGTATTAAACCAAAATCAAAACAACAACGACAACTTATTTAACATTCAAATCAAAGTACAGATATACAATTATTCCTACAGTGGTGAATTTATAAATAATTCTACAAAATTTGCACAATTATAATCAAAGCTGCATAAATATATTCAGTGTTTCTTTTTTTTAATAGAATACCAAAATGTCCTGAAACTGAACATTATAATTGTAAATTTCATTTTCACAACTCGTATTTTGATTAAAACAAAATTGTAATAACAAGTTGTAGAACCTTATTAGTCTTGTATGAAAGTATAATCGTCCGCTAATAAGAAACTCAATTTCCTAAACATACCTTTTTAGAGTTTTTCAGCCAGGATTTTATATTTTGTTAAAATCGCTTCCAAGATATTTTGATCTAATTTCGACGAAATCGTGTTTTAGCGTTTCATTCTTCACATGTTCTATAATCGACCTGTATAACCACTAAGAACACGTAAAATCGCAAGGATCTCCTCATAGTATCGTTATGACTGTACTACTTCTTTCGCCCACCTTTCATCGAACGTTATGTAATCGTCACGTTTACTTCAAGTTATGTGCATAACTTACCACTGGAAGTGTTGTTGAAATAGTTTCATAAGTCCTAATTGCATTCTGAATATCGAAAATTTATTAACATCATTTGATGCCATATTTAATCAAATATATTTAAAAAATTCAGCCGATACCATAGACTTCTATCTGGAAGACAATGTTCGGAAAGATATGCATGGGCGCAGGAATGCTTTATCTTATAGTTAAGAATAATTCGGGTATCAACAGATTTTCATTGATAATGGATCTAAAGTTCCACTTTACCATCATCTTGGATCAATGCCTCACGGTTGGCGTATAACCGACCATTGTGTCCAGTATAAATTTGACAAAAAAGAGCCCCTCGGCTATATATATCATACAAACGTTTCACAACTTTACACATTTTGCCCCGAGAAGTCTTCTGATTATTAAAGCCTAAGACAGAATTGCTCTAATAAGGCTTTCGCAAAGCCAATGCCTTAAAAATTAAACATGCCCTGCAGGAAATGAAACTAAAACCAAACTAGTATTTACCTAGTACCAAAATCACCAGTACTAGTTCCCAACTGTAAACTTTCCTATACCATCGTAATGCTCAAATTAACATTAAGTGTATTTGAAAAATTACTAGTACCATTAGTTCTATACTTATACTAGTAGACCCAATTGGGTTCTTTAGAACCAGTTTGAAACTATTTCTAATATTCATAAAAAGTCGCCATAATTGGTGATTTTGCTCTTTTGCAATCCTCCTGCACAATTTCATGTGAAAATTTCTACACATCCTGGTTTTTTTACACGGTTTTATTTCTAAAGATACCAAATAAATACTATAAAAATGTTGTAAATAAATGTACCTAACAATTCAATATGAAAGTTTGAAGAAATTCTGGTTCTATCCATATCACCAACGTTGATATCATTGATTTTATTGTGTCCAAAAATTCCATTCAGGTACATATCTCCATTTCGTTATAAAAACATTTGCCGTATGGTAAAACAAATATTAAACTTATTGCAGTTTTTAAATTTAATAGTCGTATTTACATAGGGTTTTGCTTGCACCCGGACCCTAATTTGCATGCAGCTTATTGTGAAAATAACATTAAGCTTTTTATTAAGAAGAACAGTAATTTTTAAATCCATTATATGGCTTAGTAATTAATTAATAGTTTTAGGTTAAAATAATCATCTTTTTTAATCCTTTTTAAAAACCTTCGACCATTTTTTAAATCTGTGCTCGTTTCTGTTTTTTTTTCGAATCAAGAAAAAATTAAAATATAACAGTCTTCCAGTTTTTTACAAGATTATTAAGTTAATTTTCAAAATGTACGCATCAATCCTCTGTTACCAGGTATTAATTATACCCTTCATCACTATAGTGGGGAGCCTATTATGCGTTTGTGCCGATGTTTGTAAAACCCAAAAATATTGGTCCAATACTTAAAGTATACCGATCGATTCATTTTTTGAGTCGATTAAGACATGTCCGTCCGTCTATCTGTCCTGCTGACTGGCTGGCTGTCCATGTAAACCTTGTGTGCAAGATAATTTGATGAAATTTGGACCAATCATGTTTCTTGGAACAGCCTATTGAAAATGGTTGAAATCGGTCCCATACATCCGTACCTCCCGATTTGGACCTTTTATGCCATAATTACGTGAAATATACTATTATCTCTCTAAAAATTGTCGCAAATAAGTTTTATATAAGTATAAATGACACTGCAGATTTTTGTAATTATCGGTCCTTATTTGACACTAGCCACCATACAAAATGTCCTAAACGTCTAAAATTGACTTGTAACCATTTGTATCGCAATGAAACTCAACAAAACTAACTGTTATTTAAAACTATATCATTTTCCCAAAATCAACTAGGATCCATGTTTGACCTATACTCCTATATAAAGCCCCATTTAGAAATTTTTGTTTTTTATTAATAAATTGCTTTAATACTTCGGAATAAAGGTAAAATTCAACATATAAGTTTCTTTATAAAAAATAAAAATTTTAAAAATACCCAGCAGAAAAAGTTAGGAAAAGAATTAGAATTTTCACCACAAATAACATACTTGAAGTACTTCCAATTTTGATGAAAAACCCATGAATTTTACATTATCGTGTTATTGGAGGGATGTTGTTCATTTTTGACAACTATGAACTATATCTAATTTTATTCATAGATGCAATAAAAATCCGATATTTGGAAGTCAAAAATAAACCGAATTCGTTCAATAACATCATTATGTTAATTTCATTAGTTTGATGTACTTCAAATATGTTATTTTAGTGACTTTTCTACATCTCTTTCCTCATTTTTAACTGAGTTTTCGTTTGTAAGGAAATATTTGGTTTACAAAAGCGAAAAATATATAATCGCATTTTTAGATGTGATTAAGATGTTCTTCTGTAAAGTATGATATCAATTATTTTTTGCTGGGTATACACATGGTTTAGGGTATTATGTGGTCGGCCAAGCCCGACTATAATATCCAACTTGTTTTTTATAATAAATAAAAATTTTAATAATTTTAAATAAAAAAAACGCATTTCAGCTTAAGTTTTGATTATTTTATTGTTTTTACGCACAAACTTGCTTGCAGTCATCACAAAATGAAGAGTTAAATATAATAATGTTGTACTACAAGCATTTTTTACTTTGCGACTCGTTTGTAGAACTTGCAAAAATAACAAATCATGTTTATCCTTCGTACAACCAACTAACAACTTCTTAGAGCAACCCTAAGCATATTGCAATTTCGTAAACAACCTTCTCACATTGTATCAGCGGTTGCATCATGTATACCTTGCTTAAGAACCAAAATCTTTCTACAAATTTTGTGAAGTTCGTTCAAAAATTTACTCCCTTCACAAAATAAATCTATTTTTAATGATGGGTATATAAAATTCGGATTGTTCGAGTATAACACTCTTACTTGTATTTTTTACTTTGAGGATAATGCAATACATATGTATGTATTGATATTGGCAGCACTTAGAACTTGCAATAACTTTACTTTATGTACGAATTCATGTACATGTGTATGTATACTATTGCTGAATATATGTATGTACATATGTATTACAAAATAAGAAAATAACAAAAAATATAACAGTTATTTAAATAACAAGTTGTCATCGCTACATACAATATCATACATACATGGACAACTTTTTAAATAAAAGCTCACATAAGAGCTTTATCTTCTGTTAACATTAATAACAGAACAACAGAAGAAATAGTTTTAAATAATAATGTGATGAAAACTTGAGAAATTTTGTTGCTACAAAATATATTTATTTTTTGTAATTGAAGTTACATTAGAATGATAAATTACATTTTCCAACATACATATTATGTAAATAGACAAAATAAATAAATAACAATATTTAAAAATGTACTTAGCTTTTATATATCTTCCATGGTATTTTCATTTAAAAAAGCACATTGTAGAGCTTTTAATTTTTAAGAGAAAATAAAATGTTAGAAAACATTCCAACAACTTCTAAAGAATATATATAACACGTTCAGGAAATTAAAATTCTGAACAATAAAAAATAATAATTCAGTGAACAGGCCAGATAATGGCCTAGGCGTTTTTCTTCAGATTAAAAATGAAACTTTTCAGAATATTTATAAAATTTTCTATATAGCCGTGGTAAAAATAATGGAGTTAGTACCAATCAAAATATTTTTTTATTTAATAAGGTTTTTTGAATTTTTCCTTTCTTTTAACCATTATATGTAACGTTGCCAATTGGGACTGATTTTTAAAAATCCTTAAAAATAAGGTTTTTTGAATTTTTCCTTTCTTTTAACCATTATATGTAACGTTGCCAATTGGGACTGATTTTTAAAAACCCCGGGATTCCGGTTTTTTAAATGAATCCCGAAAAAATATAAGTACATTTTTAAAAAATCTTAATAATTTACCGACAAAAATAACAATTTCTATTTCATATACAGAAAGCTTTCCCATAAGTATTTTATGAAATTTTGGAAAAAAAAAATTAATTCAAAGTACTAAAATTTCGGGACTCTTTTGACACAAGCCCCCTTACAAAGTCCAAATCAAGTAAAATGCTTTGTTATGAAAACTAAATCATAATTTCTTACTTGTTATTTTTAGATATCCGATAGTATCAATGCCTATTTTTTGCCCTTTTTATTTTTGATATTTCAGCCTGTAAGTTAGTAGAATCATCTTAAGTCTAAAAAATTACTCAATGAATAATGTAATTCGATTTAAAAATAGTCCGAAATGTTTAAAATTTTATGATCCTGCTTATTTTTTAATCAAAAACTATTAAAATTCTCTTATTTATTGTTTTATAATGTACAAATTTAGCGGAAAAACACTTAAACTTCGGGATTTTAAAATCCTGAAAATCCCCGCGATTTCATTTTTAAAAATCTCGGTTTTCTGAACTTTCAAATCCCAGAATTTTCGGAAATCGGGAATTCCCGTTTGGGAATCATGAAAAGACACTTAGGTTTCTAAGAAATTTTTTATGACAAATGTGTAATTTATAATTTAAAATAAATAAAGAATTATATAATGCATTAAAATCTGCACATAAATGAACAAAAATATATAAAAAATGTAGGTTGTTAAAGTAAATTGATTCTATTTATGCAAAAAATATAATAAAAATATAATAACACAATAATCAGATATAAATAATCATTAAATAAAATTCTTTAAAATTTTTTATTAATATAATATACAGATCTGGGCGATAAACTGTACAATTCACTAGTATAATATACTATATTATGTTTGAGCTATAGTCCGAACAGTGGTCTATAGTGTGCCTAATATAGTAGCCTATAGTCTGGACTATACAATAGTCTGGAATACAGTCAAAACTATAGTATATATTATATTCTGGCTCGTAGTTTAATCTATAATCTAGACTGTAGAATAGACAATATATTGAACTATGTATTATATTCTATAGTTTGAACTATAGTCTAGTCTAAAATCTGGACTATATATCGAGCCCTTTTTGCAAAATGGACGTAAGCGACTCGATTTTCGTTTTTTTATAGAAATCGATAATTTAGGTATATTAGCATCATCTCTGAAAATTTCATAGCAATAGATCCAATGGTTTCAACTTTACATCAAAAAGACTTAAATACACATTTATTTTCTGTTTATGAATTTTGTAACAGCAAGGTGTCGGTTACGTCAAAATTTTCGTTTAAAAAATATTAAATTGATAGAAAAATTTGAACAAATTAAGGTAGTAAATTTGTTTGCGAATGAAATGCCACATATCTGAGTATAATTGTAATAAATTCATGTAATTATCACTATGCCATTACAATTTATGTGCTAAAATTTATAATTTTCTATAACTTTTTATGAATTTAATTCATTCTAATTACTAATTACATTACAATTATGTTATTTCCATTTTACCAACTCTTATATTTGGTTGTAAATTTGTAGATTTCGGAAGGCGGACTTGTATATGGACTCTTAATGAATCAATAGTCCCAGAATTTGCTTATTTATTCGATATAAGGCGAATTGTACTACAATGTATGGGTATTAATGTGGACATCAGGGTGTTTTTCAGAATGGTCTTTAATGAGGTATTTGGTCAATTGTGGACCGATGTCTATAGAATTTAAACGCGTTATTAGTTTTAAAAACACATGTTTTTTGGAGAATTTCATCATACCTTACTAATTTTTGAAAGATTTATTAACTGTAAACTTATTTTCTGTATAGAAAAAATCATTGTCTTATAGGATCCATATATAGAGGCTAGGGTCAAATATTGCCTGGTATCTGTAATACTTCCCAACATAATTTACAGGTATATATAACCGACTTCTGCAAAATTTTATAGCGATTGCAACATAAACAACATATTTATTAATGTTTTTACTATTTCCCAGGAGGTACTTGTATTGAGGCTAAGTGAAACCATGAACCGTTTTTGCCCATTATTAACACAAAAGAATATTTGTCATCAATAAGCATTTGTAGAGAATTTCATCACTTATGAGCTAACGTTCGGAACCTATCCGGTTTTCAACAAAAAGACTGACTTACAGACATCGCTAGATGATCTTAAAATCTTATGAAAAATTTTTAGATTTATACAAATTATATAAAGATATACACAAAAAAACATTTTTCCTCAAGATTGATTATATCACAAAAATTTGTCTCGGCAAAAAAGATGTAAGCGACAAAGAAATCGGATATAGCGTCAATATAATATCGAAACAAACTGCATCCCATATTTTAGATGTAATAGTATTTATTAACGGAGTTTTGGAGTAATGCTTTGTCCTACTTCGAAGATAATTAAAAAAAATTCTCTCCTGTAAAATTTTGTTTTTGTCGGTTACGTCTTTTGTGCGAAAAGGGCTCGATATATATTATTTCGATATCGTACACTGAAAAAAATATTACAAAATTTAACCTTCAAACTCCACAGTTTATGGGTTAGGCCTGTCCGATTTGAATAAAACTTATTATATATATTTTGTAATATCTGGACTATAATACTCGGAAAATACTTTATTTAAAATGTACCACAGTAATGAATTAATAAATATTTTCTAAAATTTTACAAAAAAATGCGATTTTTCGAAATCCTCTCTGTTCAAATTGCAGGTACAGCTAATATGTAAGAAATATGAATTTAATTTTTTTACCGTTTAATAGCCTTATTTATTGTCTATAAATCCCCATGAGAACTCCTAAAAATTTTGAAATTTGTTTAATAAAGTTTTAAAAAAACTAAAATTGGAGATTTGAAACAGCCGTTGAATTAATTAAACTTTTTTGACCATAGCTGAGAAAAAGTTTGCATTAAGTTATAAAGACAAAAACTAATATTCGATGTAATAGATATATTTTAAGTAAAAAAATGTTTTTCTTAGAATGTAGCCAAAAGTAAAGTTTTTTGTCACATTTTGAATTCATGTGCTACGAGACACAAAAGTTTGCAAGCAAAGCATTTCCACAAAATTTTATTGAAATCAGACTAAGACTTCAATTAGCTGTAATATAGACATCCGTGTGTTTTTACTCTTTTCAAAATTCAAAAATTTTAAAAAATATTTAAAGATAAAGTCATATTTTAATAAAATTTGGTGGAAATATTACTGTAAATATGTGGATTGTGGCCACAATTTTTTATCATAAATATGACCTGTGATTAGGGCTGCCAGATTCCGATTTGCAAAAAGCTGGACATTGGATTTTAAATAGCTGGACAAAACAAAAAAACTCGACATAAAAAAATACTGGAAAATTTGGTTAATTTTGGCTTTGTGTAAATAATTTTACAGTGATACATAAAAAGATGCAGGGGTTCTCATATACCAAATCCGTTTTATTATAGTCCACAGAGTACGAATATATTTTAAGTTTTTCCCGATCTACATATGTATTATTAGATATTTGCATATGCATATGTATGTAAGAATTAAAATTAAATACTAAAAAAACAAAACAATAAAAATAACAATTCTGTCTAATATGATGATAGAAAAGGGAAATCATAACTTAGTTTTACAACAAATGTACAATCAGTGTTGGCTAACATGATTTGACAAAGATAACATAAAAATTATTGCAAAATTTTCGCTGTGTACTAAAAATTTCTTTTTAGCTGGACAAATTTAATTCTATCTTGAAACTGGATAAGCATCAAAAAAGCTGGACAATCCAGCCAAGTCCAGCCAGGCTGGCAACCCAACCTGTAATACAACCTGAAATTAGGTCATAGTTTATAAGTTTATTATGACAAATTTGTTAACAGTACAATCTTTATTATTATTAATAATAATAAAAAAGCAATAATTTATTATAAATTATTTACCACATGTGAATACTTTAAAGTTTATTAGAAATAGGATCACATTTCCGAAAATCACTTTAAAGTTATAAATTGATTACTAAAATCATATTAGATTCAAGATAAAATTCGCTATAAACACATTGTCTAACCTATCTATATATAAAATTCTAACGTTACTGACTGACTGGCTGACTGATTCATCATCCCACAGCCTAAACGGTTGAAGCTAAAGAGCTTAAATTTGGACAAAAGATTGGTCTCACACCGAATAGATCCACTAAGACGGGATTTTTGGAAATTCGAATGTTTAGGGGGAAAAAAGGGTAAAAAAAGGTAAATTCGGCAACTTCATATCTCCTAAATTAGACAAGATACAAAATTAGTAAAATGCTTATCGTCGTTCACTTAAAAAATAAGAGGACTGGTGACTGGTCCTTCTTTCAAATTCGGCCACTTTAGGGAAAAACGGGTAAAAACTGAATTTTGGTACTTTTTTGCACCCCATGTATCTTTTATACCAAAGAACATACAAAAAATATTTTTGGCTTATTCATAATTTAACGAAAAAATAAAAATACGTATTTAGTACTTTTTGGATATTCGAACGCTTAAGAGGTAAAAAATGTACTTACTTTTGGTACTTTTTGCATAAAAGGGGACTTTCTTGTACGTTCTTGAAAATTCTATAATATTGGAGCTAGTGTTATTAATATCTTAAAATTCTTTGAGGAATAGACTTCGGTGTTTAGTACTTATAATTTAACCGAACATTCCCAAAAATTATATACATATTCATATTTGTTTGTCATTGTGTTTAGCAACAATTAACATAAACTTCGTGTGAATTCTATAGTTAATATAAATATATGTCAGACTGTATAAACATTCCCATACCTGTTAACTAACTTTATATAAATGTATAGTTTATATATTCTCTATATTAATTGAAAATATAATACATTACATATTTGCAGTCTGAATGATTCAATATTTTTATTTTCTATATTCTACAGAATTTTTTACGTGCTTTAAAAATAAATATTCAAGTGATTCATTTCTAACTAAAATCATGTATCTGTATCCAAATCTCAAGAGTATGTTAGTTACAAACGTACTACGAGATACTTTTTTCAGCAAATTCAAAAGTATTGATGAATACAACACAAATATCTGAAATTAACAGCTGATTGTTTTTCTTCATTTCTCTATAGAGTAAAGATAGAGAAATTAAAAAAAAAAACTTAAAATACCAATAATAAAAAATAAAGAAACTATGAGGCATCATCGGTTGCATTTTTTGGCTCAAAGGTACAATGTTTTTGTTAAAACATTTTCCAAATGCATTCGATGGAAAAGAAGACAAAGTAAAATAAAACAAAAATCAAATTTTTGCTCTAATAATTAAGCACCCACCTGTTTCAAAATATTTTTTCTTTAAAATATTGTCAACACATGCACAAAAATAAAAACAAAGAATACAATAAGAGGGAGTTTTCGCTCGTTTTTTTTACATTGGACTACTTAATAAAAGTTAGCCAGCACTTGTTATTTATTATTATTGTTTTTTTGTTTAATATTTAATCACTTTATATTTTAGTTTTCACAGATTGAACATAAATATGTTCATTGATTTTTATTTTAAACTTTTTTTTCCTATTCTTTTGACAAATATTGTATAAAAAAATATGCACCAGACGGATGAGGTCACGAAACAAACCACAAATATAAAGCAAAACCAATAAGAAGGCAAAAATATTTTCACATAATTCCAACTCGCTGTGTATAGATGGCGCTATTTTTCTGTATACTGAAAGTAAATTTCCAATAAACTCTTGGGAAAGCGAAAATGTTTATCAAAACAAAAAACATGATGATGAACCCAACACAAACTAATTAAAATTACAATTGCGACGACTGACTGCAAGCATCAGAGTTTGTAACTAATTAGACAGACAGATACGTTAATTGTTAAAGACATTGATCACGACATTATGGTTTATTTCGATAACAGTAATAAATGTTTAGAATTGATTAAAACTAAATATATAAAATTCTACATAATTGTTAAAAAAATGTAAAATCTAATTGTTTTTGTAGTGAACTGACAAAGGGTGTAAAATATTTATGGTATGATAAAGCGTTAAAAAGAGTAAATATTTTTCAAATTACCGTTGTTAAATTTATATTTTAAGAAGGAACCTTTAACTACAAATATTAAGCTGTATAAAAATGATTTTGCATTTTCAGATATCTAGGTGGTTATTTTTTTATTTATTTTTAAAGGTCCAAAATTCGTTTATTTTTTTATATTTGATGAAACATAGTATTATACTAGTTATAGCTGGAACAGCGAACTTTCTAAAGTACAATCCTATGTTAAACAACAGATTGCTAAACAAATTAAAAAAAGCACTTTAATATTTTTTTAATGAGATCAGATAATATAGAATTTGTAAACTTATTATAACTTAGTACTTATATAAATATATCATTATTCATTACTATCTGTCATTTAAAGGTTAATAAAACTCTCAACTGTTAAAAAGTCGACTTAAACGAAATAAAAAAAGTCGTAATGTCGAAAAATCTACTTTTCATAAAATGCAAAAAGTCGACTTTTCATTTCAACTATAGAACCCTATTATTAACAATATATTTGCTTCCAAAATCCGACTTTCTAATATCTCGGATTCCCTTTTTATTTAAAATTTTAAAACTAAACGTAGTTGAAAACTTAGTCGGCATACAGTCGATTTTAAGCCGCCGCCGACATATTTAGTGTCATTCGCCGCCGATTATATTTGTCGGCGCAGTGCTCTGTTCACAACACAATGAAGCAAAAAAAACGTGCGTTTCAAAAACCAAAATCTTTAAAAAATCGTTTAGATGAAGAAATTGAACAATTACGATCTCAATATGAGACAATATCGTGCGGAAAAGATGTTATAAAAAGATTTCAGGATTTTCCTCTGTCTCAAAAGACCATTAAGGGCCTAGTAGATGCTAAATTCACCAAACCTACTGACATACAACGTGAGAGTATTGGGCCTGCTTTGCAGGGTAAAGATGTTTTAGGTGCTGCCATTACTGGAAGTGGCAAAACTTTGGCTTTTCTTATACCGGTAAGTAGAGGAGAATGTCAATAAATTGTTCTAACTAAAATAAATTACCTACTTATTAGATTTTGGAACATCTATATGTGTCAAAATGGACAAGAACGGATGGAGTAGCCGCTATAATTATTTCTCCCACACGAGAATTGGCTTATCAGATTTTCGAAACGTTGAAGAAAATTGGTAAATATCATGATTTTTCTGCTGGCCTTATAATTGGTGGAAAAAATTTAAAATTCGAAAGAAGCCGTATGGATCAATGTAATATATTGATATGTACTCCCGGTCGATTGCTGCAACACATGGACGAGAATCCGCTGTTTAATGCAACCACTATGGAAATGTTGGTCTTGGATGAAGCAGATCGTTGTCTTGATATGGGGTTCGAACAAACGTTAAATGCTATTGTTGAAAATTTTCCTCCCGATAGACAAACTTTGTTATTCTCTGCTACGCAAACCAATTCTGTAAAAGACTTGGCAAGATTAAATCTCAAGGATCCCGTTTATATTGGGCAACCGCAAAATGTTGGCACAGAGAAAGCAGCTACAAGCGTTGTACCCGACTTATTGCAACAAAACTATGTCGTTGTAGAACTAGAGGACAAAATAACCATGTTGTGGTCTTTTATAAAGAATCACCTAAAACAGAAAATTATTGTGTTTCTCTCTAGCTGCAAGCAGGTTAAGTATGTGTATGAAATATTTTGCAAATTGAGGCCTGGCACTAGTCTCTTGGCGTTGTATGGAACACTACACCAAGATCGTAGAATCGCCATCTACAATGATTTTGTTAAGAAGAGTAATGTTGTCTTGTTTGCCACTGACATAGCCTCGCGCGGTCTTGATTTTCCCTCAGTTAATTGGGTGGTTCAACTGGATTGTCCTGAAGACGTGACTCAATACATCCATCGAGCTGGTCGTTCAGCACGTAACAAGACTCGTGGCGAGTGTCTTTTGGTTTTGATGCCCTCAGAGGAGGAAGGCATGATCGAAGAATTGAATCGTAAATTTCTAAGTCTACGAAAGATTCAAATTGACCCCAAGAAACTATTTTCGCCACGTGCTAAAATTGAAGCTTTTCTAGCGCAGAATCCGGAGTTAAAGGCCTCAGCACAGCGTGCCTTCGTGGCTTACATAAAATCAGTGTTTCTTATGAAAAATAAAAAAGTATTTAATGCACTTGCTCTAAATTTCGATGGATATGCTAAATCGTTGGGCCTTGTAGTAACACCTAGAGTGCGCTTCTTAGACCGATATCTGAAGAAACTAAACAACAAAACATCCGATAACAACGAACACGATAACGAATCGAATGATGATTCTGAAGATGATAATGAAACCGAAAGTCGAGCAAAGAAACCGGTAAAACAAAACGATGAAGATGGAATTCTTTTTAAGGCGTCCAACAGTGATACAGACTCGGACTCAGACGATGATGACTTTATTAAAATTAAAAGAGCGGATCATGAAATATTGGATAATCATCAAAGAAATAATACTGATCTAGAGGAAGAGGAAGACCTGCCTCCACCGGTGTTAAGAAAGAAGGAAAAACTTGTAACAAAAGCTGCCCTAGCGAAAAAGGTTCTAAAGAAAAAATTGCAAATGAATGAGAAGGTTAAATTCGATGAGGAGGGCCAAGAAATAGTAGATCCACGTAAACAGTTGCAATCTGAATTGGCCAAGGAGTATGAGAACAAGGAATTACCTACAGGAGGTATAGACATTGAGATGGCAAGACAGCTGTTAAAGGAGGAAGATAAATACGACAAACAACGCTTTAGAGAACTTGTAAAACTTAGGCATAAAGCACTTAAAAAGAAACTGAAAAAACGTGACGAAAATAAAGATGAGACAGAGGAACATCAGGACGATAGTGCTGGGGAGGATGATTTTTATGATAGTGGTGATGATGATGCTTCTGTTGACTTATCATGGCTTCCAGATCCAACTAAAGTTTACAATAAAGAATCTAATGCCGACTCTGAGTCAGATGACGTTAAAAGCGATTCTAATCTTAAACAACAACAAAGCAAAGATAGCAGTAGTGAAGACGACAGTGAGGATGATAATGATTTTGAAGAACCTATAGCGAAAAAGTCTAAAGTAACTTCAAAATTAACCCTTGATGATGCTGAAGTTATCGCTGCACAACTTTTGGCCAATTCTATGTAGTTGTTATATTTTAAGTTAGTGTTTTTTAATAAATTTAAAAAATATACAAAATTAAAATCGTTTTATTTGGACACATTTTACATCTTCCGTGCAAGAACGAAACCAAACACTTCCAAGAGTAATGTTAAAAACTAATCAATGAACGATAACAACATGGACACCAGTTCACTTGGTTAAAAAGATTTTATTTAAATAATTTTTATACCCTACACCACTATAGTGGGGAGGGTATAATACGTTTGTGCTGATGTTTGTAACATACAAAAATATTGGTCCAATACCCACCTTAAAGTATACCGATCGATTCAGAATCATTTTCTGAGTCGATTAAGACATGTCCGTCCGTCCGTCTGTCCGGTTGGCTGGCTGTCCATGTATAACTTGTGCGCAAGGTACAGGCCGCAATTTTCAAGATAATTTTTTGGCACAGGGACGAAGCCTATTGAAAATGGTTGAAATCGGTCCATTATTTCACCTTATCCCCCATACAACCGTACCTCCCGATTTGAACTTTTTATGCCATAATTACGTCAAATATTCTATTATCTCTCTAAAAATTGGCATAAATAAGTTTTACATAAGTATTTATGATACTGCAGATTTTCGTAAGGATCGGCCCTTATTTGACCCTAGCCCCCATACAAACCCCCCTTCAAAAAATGTCTTAAACGTCTAAAATTGACTTGTAACCATTTGTATCGTAATGAAACTCAACAAAACTGTTATTTAAAAATATATCCTTTTCCCAAATTTACCGAGGATCGGCCCGATTGGACCTATATAAAGCCTCATTTAGAAATTTTAGCCTTTTATAAAGAAACATAAAAGTTTCTTTATAAAAAGTAAAAATTTTAAAAATATACTCATGGTGTAGGGTATTATATGGTCGGCCATGCCCGACTATACTTTCCTACTTGTTTAAATTGGGAATATTTTGTCGCAGATCTTATAAAAGCAAATGTGTAGTTTTGTAAAAAAACAAATGCCTCCTGGTCTTTGAAAAATCAAGAAATAAATGTTTTTGTTTTTAACAAAAATCAGTTTTTTTATTTAATAAATTTCTATTATTATTTCTCTTTACAACTAACAAGAATAATTAATCTGTATATGTATTTTGGATTTATTTTCATTTACATATATAACATGTAAAAAAATAGAAAAATAATCATAAAAAAGGAAGAAAATAATTATAAAAATTAATTAATAATTATAAATTGTATGTATGTACTCGTATGTGGTATGTGTGTTATTTTTTAGATAATTATGATTAAACATTAAAATTATTTAAAATTTAAAGTAAGATTAAAAGTTAACGAATGAAGAGTTAAACAGACAGTATTAGCAACTTAAATGTTTTACATCATGCCACCCATACCGCCCATTCCTCCCATACCGCCCATACCACCCATACCGGGCATACCAGCCGGACCATCTTCTTTAGGAAGTTCAGTAACAACAGCTTCAGCGGTGGTCAACAAAGAGGCAACACCGGAGGCATCAGTGATAGCAGTGCGTACAACCTGAAAATTAATAATAATTAAAAATTAAAAACCAAATTCGATTTGATGGCATATAATGTGAATGTTTATTACCTTGGTGGGATCAATGATACCCTTTTCGATGAGGTTACCGTATTCACCCTTCAATGCATCATAACCCCAGTCACCTTCTTTGCTTTCTACCTTAGCAACAACCATGGCACCATCAACGCCAGCGTTCTTGGCAATGGTCATGCATGGCATGCGAAGAGCGCGACGTACAATTTCAATGCCCATATTTTGATCTTCGTTTTGTCCCTTGAGGTTTTCCAATTTAGCAATGCAACGCAAAAGGGCAGTGCCACCACCGGGAACAATACCTTCTTCAACGGCAGCGCGGGTAGCATTGAGAGCGTCATGTACGCGGTCCTTCTTCTCATTTACTTCAACTTCGCTGGAACCACCGACACGCAACAAAGCGACACCGGAAGCCAAACGAGCCAAACGTTCTTGCAACTTCTCCTTTTCGTATTCGGAAGTGGTCTCAGCGATTTGGTCCTTGATTTGACCGACACGACGTTCAATGTCTTCCTTCTTGCCCTTGCCCTTCAACAGCAAAGTGTCGTCCTTGGTAATAACAACTTCACCAACTTTACCGAGGTCATTAATGTTAACATCTTCCAATTTAACAAGGTTGGCATCATCACCGAAAACAATACCGCCGGAGGCAATGGCCATATCGGTAAGAGTGGATTTGCGGTTATCGCCGAAGCCAGGAGCTTTAACAGCAGCTACTTGGAGGCCGATCTTCAAACGGTTTACAACCAAAGTGCTCAAGGCTTCACCATCAATATCTTCGGCAATAATGACCAAAGGTTTGCGTTGTTGGTTGGCCAATTCAAGGGCGGGAATGATGCTTTGAACAGAGGAGATCTTCTTTTCAGACAAAAGCAACAAGGCGTCTTGGAATTCAACCTTGGCACCCTTGGAGGAATTGATGAAGTAGGGGGAGATGTATCCTCTGTCGAATTTCATACCTTCAATAACTTCCAATTCATCATTCAAGGTCTTGCCATCCTTGACGGTGATGACACCATCACGGCCTACTTTCTTCATGGCTTCGCTAATCAAATCACCGATGGCTTTGTCACCGTTGGCAGAAATGGTAGCTACCTGAGCGATTTCTTCGGGGGTGTTTACGGGACGTGACATGGCCTTCAAGTTATCCTTGACAGTTTCGACGGCGACCATCACACCACGACGGATTTCGACGGGGTTGGCACCCTTGGAGATTTTTTCGAAACCCTCTTTGGCAATAGCACGAGCCAAAACAGTGGCGGTGGTAGTACCATCACCGGCCTCTTCGTTTGTGTTGTTGGCAACATCTTGAACCAATTTAGCACCAATGTTTTGGAACTTATCTTTCAATTCAATCGATTTGGCAACAGTGACACCGTCCTTGGTGATTTTGGGAGAACCCCACGATTGTTCAATAATGACGTTGCGGCCTTTGGGACCCATAGTGACGGCAACAGCGTCGGCAAGAACATCAACACCTTGCAACATCATAGCACGGACTTCTGGACCGAATTTAACATCTTTTGCATAACCACGCACAGCCAATTGGCGGGCAATTGAGGAACGGGCAAGTGTAACTGGAAGGCGGAACATCTGTAATTGTGACAAAGGAAATGTTTGATTTTTATTTCTATTTTAAAACTATTAAATCTCAAATCAATTGATGCAAGGTTATGTAAACGATTTTTTTTGAAGTTTGTTTTTGTTTAGACACAATTTATGAAAAAAACCTTCTTGTCTAGCATATTCAACATAACAAATTCAATTATATTATAAAGAAACTTTAATAATTTGTTTAATGCTAACAATAATGATTTAATTAATCTAAATATCTGACGCTGTAATCTATAGTAATTTCGAGAATCTTCTTAAAGTTATAAACATTTAAAGATAACAAAATATTTTCAATGAACTGATGACTATTAGAAAATACAATTCTGGATTAAATGAAGAATAATAATTTTACATAATTTTTATTAAATTTAAATATTGATTGCCAAACCCTCACACACACACGCTTACATTTATAAGATTTCGTCCCAAATATAGAAGACAAAGGTAAATAATATAGAAGTAATAAAAAATCGTATTTATATAATCACTAGACAATTTTTAATTAATAATCTTCACTTTAGCTGCGGGTTTTGGTTTTCTTTAAATTAAAGACAATTTATAGTATAAAGAATGAAAAAACATGAAAACACATGGCAGGCACTAAAAAATTAATCAGTCTTTTTTTAACATTCCGCTTATCACTCACTTCTCACACAATGATTTTTTTATTAATCACTTTAGCCGGTAAATTTCAATCTTTTATAAAATGGCAAAAATTATTAATGAAAAAACTGTTTTATTGAAATATCGATCCTTTTTGTAATATGACCTTCACTTTTAGAGTCTTTTTTAACAAGGGAAAATATGATGAAATTTCTAGAAAATTATCTCTTCCAAAAAACATTTTAATATTCTTCGGACAACCTTCTTATGTAATCACTTGGAGGGGAATATGTTGTACAAAATTTGAATTCTTTGAAATTATTTACTTACACTGATTGTGTGTGTTTTGCAAAATTAGAGATAATTTCAATTCAAAGTAGTTGCAGCTTATATTTAATTGTTGGGATTTTTCTTTGTAGATTTTCACGTTACACGACTTAAAACGTGCAGCAAAATTATTTAACCTCTCAACAAATTAAAAACACTTTTAACTCTCAGAAGACCAGAACAATCTGACGATTTGCCCGGCAGTTTTCTGTCATTTTCACTTTCGTCTAGACAAATGTACCGACTACTTTTTCAGCAACAGCAAGTAACTACTTTGGCAGGGTTGATATTTTTCGTATACTTCCAATATCTAATTGGAAGACTTTAGTGGAAATAAAATATACACTGATTATTATGAATTTTTAAAGTTTTAAAGTGAAGTATATTTCAAAATTTAAAAATTAATTCATTCGGACAATAAGTAAGTAAATAAATCCCAGTACAAGAAAATAGTATTGTAAAGTAAATATAGTAAAGACGCTTTTGGAATTTATCGATCTTTCAGAAATAGTGTTTCCAAAAGAAATAGGGAATTTCATTTTTTAAGGAATTTTTCTCCAAAGTTATTAGTTTTATTAATTTTGTATCCCAGCAAGTTTTTTAATTAAAGAACAATAATCATTGACACCATATGTTTACATATTGACAATATAACATAGTGATATTTAGCGTATTTATCGCAATTATGTAAAAGCGTTAGCTGAATTTCATCTAATTATTTTGCAAATTTACAAAACAATATGAAAACAATGATTGGCTGGGCTAACGTTATTATCTAGAAGTCGTTTTAAGTCAAGCCCCATAAGTAATAATATATAGCCCAATACGAATTTTCTAAGAGAGCGTTTCCCCTTTCTATGTTTTTAACATTAGATGACACAGTGATGATGATATTACGCTTTTTGCGTATCTTAAGGTCTCCGAGTGGATATAACCTAAATTCTGTCAAAATATATTTATGTATCCTAAGGGCGGGTTTTACTGAAGAGGTAATCTTCATTCTTTGGTTAAACCGAGCTTAATATAGGTTTCGTGTTTTTCAGTTATCAGTAAAGTTACTTATTATCTTAGTTTAACTGAGTGTAATTGGCCAATTAAACTCAAGTTATAAGTGAGAAAACATAATTAACAAAAACAATGAAACAATGATCTGATTTGTTTTATTAATTATTGTTTTAAATGTTTATTTAACATTTTTCCATTTTACAAAAGTATTGTTTGCAAAAAATAGATGTTCATTGTTTATGTTTTTGAATGAAAAGTTTGCAATTCTAACAAAGTTAACTGAGCTTAAATCTAAAACAGAAAAACACAATTATCGGTTAAAGTCCGCCTAAATTTGTTCCGAGCTTAATCTAACAGCAAGTTAAGTCTAGTTAAACTGATAAGTAAGAAATCCGGCCTAAGTTTTCCTGTAGAATATATATAGTATATAATCTATTTATATAAGAATTAATATGTGTTTGTATGTATGTATGTATGTTTGTTTGGACTTTATAGACTACTAAATTGCTGGACCGATTTTCCTGAAATGTTAACAGTGTCTTCCTGTGTATCTGGAAGGAACTGCCACATTCAAAATAAGTATTAAAAGTCGCATATCTCAGAAACTGAAAGAGTTAGAGTCCTCAAATTTTGAATGGACAACTTTGACATTCATAAGAATATGGATGCGTGTCACTTCCATATGAAGAAATTATTAAATCAGTATATCTGAGAAAATATAACTGATAGAATACCCAAATTTTGTCGGAACCACTTTAGTGTCAAGCGAGAGTTCTAGAAGTAGGGGGCGTGGCACCTCCCATATGAATTAAATACAAAAATTCGGCTATCTGGGAAACATTTGGAGTTAGAATTTTCAAAGATTGCTCGAAGAACTTTAACATCCATGTAAACATTTTGTGTAATAAGTTGGCGGACTACCAATGGGGGCGTTGCACCCCCATATGAATAACATATAAAAAATCGTTCATCTGAGAACTAGCAACTTTAAATTTTACACGAAGAATTTTAATATTCATCTGAACATTTTGGGTGTCTTGGTACCTCCCAAATGAATTAACTATAAAATTTCGTTTATCTGGGAAACCCAATAGAACTTGATTCTTCAAATTTTGCAGAAGAACCTTAATATTCATCCGAACATTTTGGAGAAAAAAGGGCGTACTTTCATCTGGGGGCTTGGAGTCCCCATATGAATTAAATAGAACAATTTGTATTTCTGAGAATCTATTAGAGCCAGAAAATTTTAATTTTACATGAAGAACATTCTTGTTCTTCTCGAAGTATGAATTAAATACAAAATTTCGTATATCTTGGAAACTATCATATTATTAAAATTTTTCATGGGTTACACAAAAATCTAAATTAACGTTTCGAAAAATTGGGGAACTTGCAATAAATTGCGTTGCATTCCCAATATGTAAACAAATTTATATATGATATCGGAAAACTATTATAGTTAGAATCTTTAAAATCGTAAAGTGTCTTTTATTTACATTGCTTTTAGGGTAGCAAAGCACACTGGGTATAGCTAGTATCTGTGTCGGATTTAAAATATGTTCACCAGTTTTCGGTCTATCAAAAAATGTCGAAATCGGTGTTTTGGCAGCAGATATGCAGATGAAAGAGTTGAAATTTTAATCAAATAATTACATCAAATATTAACGCTTGCAGTTTTAAGCTAAGTTGATGAGATGCGAATATGTACTTGCAAATAAGAATGTAATGTGTATTTAATGAGTATTATAGCTATATATATATTACATACTCGGTAATGAGAGTCGTTATCAATAACATAAATTATTTTTTGTAGTCAATTGTCTATAGCGTATGTCTAATAAGAAATTAGTGTTTCTAACTGTAGTCGATTTTGGAAGCTATTGAATGTTGATATTTACATTTGTGTGGAATCAATACCAGATAGAATGATAAAATTACTTTTTAATGAGGCATTGAGTAAGAGAATAGACTAGCAAACATAAAAATGACTGTAAATTAGGTTTACGCCAGAATCCGCACGGCTAATTTGGTTAATTGTGCTCGTAATCCTGTGTGTCACTCAGAATACGTATTATCATAATAATACGTATTCGTCTTGCTCTCATCAGGGTGTTTTTTTTTGTCGTTTTACCCACTCTTTCATTATTCCAGGAGGTCTAATGGGATTCTCTCACCCATATTTTTTAGTTCAGCTTTTTTTGCGTCGAATGGTTTTGCGTTTCTCAGGTAACTCTGGTATGCTTCTGGCATCTTCAATATAGAACCCCAGCCCCACTTTATCCTACAATTTAGAGCCATCCGTGTAACAATAGATTCCTCTAATTTTCCGCTTGACAAAGACATTCTATCTGGGATCAGCGTTTCAAATCAAAGTTTCCGATATATTCAGTGTCTGGTATACGATCAGGCACGTCCGATAATTGTGTATAACCTTCCATGTGTTCAGTATACATTAATGACGTGTTCTATAACCGCTTTTAGCCAGTTCGCCTAAAGTATTGAAACATAAGCTAGAATTAGTCTTATTACACTTTTATAAAGCCATTTTGTCATGGTAGGACTAAGGGCGGGTTTCTTACTTATCAGTTAAACTAGGCTTAACTTGCTGTTAGATTAAACTGGGAACAAATTTATGCGGGCTTTAACCGATAATTGTGTTTTTCAATTTTAGATTTAAGCTCAGTTAACTTTCTTAGTATTGCCAAGTTTTCACTCAAAAACATAAACAATGAACAGCTGTTTTTTGAAAACAGAACTTTTGTAAAATGGAAAATTTTGAAAAAATGTTAAATAAACATTTAAAACAATAATTAATGAAACAAAACAAATCAGTAAATTGCAATTTACTTAAGATATTATGTTTTTGTTCTTCCGAAATCATTGTTTTATTGTTTTTGTTACTTGTGTTTTCTCACTTATAACTTGAGTTTAATTGGCCAATTATGTAACTACTTACACGTTTCTCTAATATTACTTGCCTACTTACCGGGTAAGTAAAGATTTTGCTGGGTAGATTTCAATCCTATTTGCTTTTGAAAGTTTTTTTAATAAGTCGTTTTCGTACTATAATTTTAATGTATTTTGTTGTTTTCGGATTATTTCTCATTAAAACCTGCAAAACTGGCTAATACGGGAACAGACATAATTATTTTAAATTTATTTATAAAATATAAAACATTAAAATGTGAGTGGACTCCAAGCTTAATTAAAACTCTAAGGGCAAGTTTTTCTGATAAAGATAATTTTCATTCTTTGGTTAAACCTGGTTAAATATATGTTTTGTGTTTCTCAGTTATCAGTAAAGTTACTTATTATCTTAGTTTAACCGAGTGTAATTGGCCAATTAAACTCAAGTTATAAGTAAGAAAATACAATTAACAAAAACCATAAAACAATGATTTTGGAAGAACAAAAACTTAATATATTAAGTAAATTGCAATTTTCTAATTTGTTTTGTTTTATTTATTGTTTTGAATGTTTATTTAACATTTTTTTCAAAATTTTCCATTTTACAAAAGTATTGTTTGCAAAAAACAGCTGTTCATTGTTTATGTTTTTGAGTGAAAAGTTGGCAATACTAACAAAGTTAACTGAGCTTAAATTTAAAACTGAAAAACACAATCATCGGTTAAAGTCCGCCTAAATTTGTTCAAATTATAATTAGCATGCATGATATGTTGGATTGCGTTCTAAGTACATACATAGATTGCTCGCATAGAACGTCATACTAATGTCATCGAATATTATATAAGTACTTTGTTTCATTTCCTCTGCACGATAATGAAAGTGATTGTATTCTATTATAACGCCTATTAGTTCATTTTAGTTTGTCTCTACTGTACATTAACAGTGTTGATAATTGAAAAATATTCTTAAAATCGCCAAAAACGATTCGGCTTAACTTCTTTAATAATCGCTAGATATGAATGTAGGCAATATAAATAAAGTATAGAAATAGCTAAGTTACCATTACTGCTAGTTAAGTTTAAGCGACGACAGAGTATATTTTAAAGTTCCAGTATTAAGTTGTGAGTAATCCTTCGAATAGGAGTGGTCGTTAGCGCTAAAACACTGAAAACAGTATACAATAAATTTTTTATCTGTACTTGCAATACATATATATTTTTTTAAAAAAGGTAAGTCTAAAAATATATACCTTTTTTGAAATTAAAAAAGAAAAATAAAATAATAATGACTCGAAAGTAACCGTTTTGTTAATGAAAACAAAAAAAATTAAAGTATTTTGAAATTTAATTAGATGTTAGGAACGATATTTAACATTTTTAAATGCCGGCAAATTAGTGGTGAGTGAGTGATGTCTGCATAAAAAGTTTGCAAAAATAGAAGAAAAAGTTCACTGCAAAGAAAAGAAATGTTAAATATGCACATACACACACTCGTCTATATATTCTGGTAAATTTATTATTTCCAACTGGTTTCTTTTTTTTTACACTTACATATATTTTTCTATTCTTTGCCATTTTTTGTAATTTTTGTTGTCTATTCTGTTATTTTTTTTATTAATATTATTGGAGTATGTTGAGTGTTGAGGAGTTTTTTAAATGGTGATGATGTTTAAAGAAACAGAAGCAGAAGTATAATGTTTAAGATAGACAGATAATAATGATGAAAAAAGAATATTTGCTGTAATTCCAATTGGAGAAATTTAGAGCTGTGCTCTAGTAGATAGTTAGATAGTCAAACGGATGGATGGATGAATAGATGTTTTAAAGACAATACATCGAAAAATTCCAATTTGCACAGTTATAACGTTTGTTTCTTTCTATTGCTGTTATTTCATTTCTTTTTTATTTTTTAAATACGTTCTTTTTTGTTTTAATTCATACGTGATCATGACATTTGTTAAATGCAGTTTACGTTCGTTTGGAAAAAGAGAGATACATACAAACTTGAATTTTGCAGACCAGACAGAAGCCAAGTGGGTTGATTATTTGGTTGAACACAGTTAATAGAGAATGTACATTTTTGTGTATGTAGATAGGCAGACGAAATAACTGACAAACGGACAGACATGGTCACCAGATAAAACTGAGGGCGTACTAATTAATTTACAAAAAAATCGCAGTAAGAATTTTGTTTATTTCAATTTTACACCTGTTTTAAAAATTTGAATTTTATAAAAGTTAGGCGTGGTTTTTTAATGATTTAAGAAGGGTATTGCTTGAAATATTTTATAAATGGCAAAAATTCCTCAAACAAAGAGTGGCGCAAAATCGTCGTCTGATTCATCGTCTTTATCAAAGTCAATATTGCAATCGAGTATTTTCTGTCCCACCTAAAGGCGATAAAAAATTATTCGATTTTTTATTTATCAAAGGCTTTGTGTTATTCCAAATCTGTTTGGAAATAGGTAGTACCATTAAAGTTATTTAATTTATATTTATTTAAATCATTTCCAATATTCTTAAAAAAGGCTATATATTTTTTATTTATTTTTTTGTGTAGATTTAATTAATTAAATCTTTCAACTAGAGTGAAAATTTTTAATTAATTTTTTTTGCTGTTTTATATTACAAATTAATTTACTTTCCCTCTGCCACCTACACTTTTAACATCTTAACAAATATTTTATAATCACCGTAGTTTTATTGTGTATGATATTAGAAAATTGCGGTCATTTTTTTAAAAATAGTTTAATACTAATAATATTGTTTTTCATTTTATTTTCTTAGTCCAAACGATATCACCCTATCAAATATAACAAAGATAATTGTGATTAAAATATAAGTATGTACCTATGTAGATATAGTATACTAAGTTTAATTTATTTTAGTAGTTGATATAGAAATAACACAAGAATGACAAATTTGTTTAAAATATTTTGAATACTTTTTCTAATTAAAGTTCTGTAAATTGCATTTCAAATAATCTTCAATGTTTCCTCACTTTACCAGCTGATAGGGTTTTGTAACTGTCAGCTGTTTAAGTGAGAAGGTCAAACTTCATAAAGTTCTTTTGTAACTGAAGCTGTTAAATTCCATATAAATTATATTTTCATAATATTATATAGATTCGCCTTGGAGCAATCAAATTTTTTGATACAAACTAAGAAATTAAAGTAGACTTTGAGAAAAATAATCGATTTAATGAAAAAAATCTGGACTTTTTTTAGTAAATGTTTTACTATGAACTACAGACTTTAAAAACATTTTTTTAATTTAGATTTACAAACTTTTGATAAATTTTATAAATATATTAAATTGACTAGTTTTAAAACATTTTTTAAATTTAATAAATTTTTATTTAACATCTTTTTTTGGGTCTTATCAAGTTTATGTGCTAAGCTGTTCTTTAAATGCAAACTTTTGTGGTTTTTTTTCAAGAGTTATATGTATGAATGTATATTTATTTACATTACAATTAAGTTTCACAGCGAAAACATTTGAATCTATTTTTGTGGAAACAAACAAAGATAAAGAGTTTAAACAAATTTATTTTAAAGTTTATATTTTATCTTTTTAACAAATAATTATCAAAATAAAAGAATGTCATTTTAAAAGCGAATAACAAAAATATGGCATTTGTTTGGTTTTATTACTTTTTTTATTTTTGTTTGCAATTTTTTTTTGTTTTAAACAATTGTGGTGTGTTCGTTTGTGTGTACAATATTTTTTAATTCCATAAAAAGAAATACATTGCACCCTCTCTTAAATGTATACAAATTTATATGTACATACAAATATTTGTAACTATGTATGTATGTATCTGTGTGTATGTACAAAAAATATATATAAATTGTATTCTTTATATACTTATTGTTTAACTAAAATATTTTAAAATTCAATGCAAGCCTGCATTACATATTTATTTTATTTTTAACTGCTTTGAGTTGGGTTGTTTTTTGTTGTTGCTATTTCTATTTCAATTTCCGAAATGCCTAATGCTCTTTTGGCGTTGGTGGTAGTGGCGGATAAGTAAAATAACAACTAAAAAAAACCATTAAAAGCGCATATGTTTATGCCGGCTTTTATATGCTTACATATGAACATCCATTCACATATACATATGTATATACATATATACATACAAATGTATATATTTTTTTACATTTATGTACAATATATTGTTTCTAAAATCATTTATTATGCTAAGGAGGGTTTGGTTTTTGTTTTTTGTTTTTTGTTTTTTTATTTTAGCGAGACTCTGGCATATCCGTTTTAATTTATTCTTTATGTTTCGACTGTCCTTAAACTTACATTTTATAAATTTACTGAAAAATAATCAAGTGATTCATATGAATGTATGTATGCATGTGTTATATTGATATGAATAAAATACATTACATACACACTTCATTTATTTTATTCTCCCCTTTGTTCATTATTAATATAAGCGAAAAAAAGCAAAGCAGTCATTCAGACGGACATGCCCAAAAATAAAGTAAAGAAATAAACAAAAAAAACGGTTTAGTTTTCATATATACACAAGAAAATGTCATGAATCATACAAAACATCCATGCATGTAAGTACCACCAACAGCAGCAGCGGCAACACCACCACCAGCACCACTGGCCGTGGTCGTTGTCGTTAGCGAAAGACACAAACAGCTATACCATAAGCGATGATTAAGAAAGTATGAAACATCGAAGTTTTATTATTTGTTTTGTTATTATTTTATACTTTCTTCTTTGTTTCAATTGGTTTCTTTTCTTACTTAACCACCTCATCCTCCTTCTTCTTCGCTTTAAAGTAACCAAGTCATATACATATGTATTCATTTATTTTTCATTTGAAATTGACTTTTTCTTCTAAATACATTTTATTTATTTATTTATTTATTTTTTCTGTCTGTGGTTATTGGATACATAAAATTCTATTAAAATAAATATTTATTACGGTAAAATTATAAACTGATTTCTAAAACGTTTTAAAAAATACACATTAAAAGTTATTTATTACATTTAATAAATCACCTAAATCATTACTGTGACAATCACAACTCGTATTCCATAATTTATTATTAAAAATCTTATTCAAACGGAAGGAAGTGTGTTCAATAAAATATTAGAATTCTAATTAGAAACTACTTGTACTTTAGGTGTTTTACCGTTAACTTTTAAACTAAAAAAAATAATCATGTTCAGCTTAGTTACCTCGATTTAAACTATTATAAGTTGAGCTTACAAATAGTATTGATATTTATTTGAAACTCAAATATCTGAGATTTTGTGTTCTTATTTCCCTTTACTTTCTTTTAAATTAACTTTAAATTGTACAAGTTTACAAGTTTTTATAAAAAAAAATATAAAATAGATTTTAATTATTATACACATAACAATTATAATTATTATAAATTTGTTTTTATTTATAGTTTAAAAATGGCATCACCTGCTTTAAAAGATCTTCCAAAAGTTGCTGAAACCCTTAAAAGCCAACTCGAAACCTTCAATCCTGATAAATTGAAGAATGCCAATACTCAGGAAAAAATCATTTTGCCAACAGCAGAAGGTAATTAAATATTTTGTTCAATTAAATATATAATTAACTCTAATGTTTTTAAATTCTTTTTTTTTTTTTTTTTTGTTTTTTTGAGCAGATGTTGCAGCAGAAAAAACTCAAAAATCTCTTTTTGCTGGCATCGAAGGCTTTAATCCATCCAATTTAAAACATACTGAAACTCAGGAGAAGAATCCATTGCCAGACAAAGAAGGTAAGTTGTTAAAAATGATTGAAAACATATGGTATATTTGTACATGTAACATTATGTGTCAATAATTGTTCGATCTTGACCTCAAATCTATAAATAAAACTCATATATTATCTTAGTTTTTTACTAATGTAAACAAACACACTGACTGCAAGTAATAACAAATTATAAAGCAATATCCAGCTATGACTAACTAATAATAATAATAATGTTTATAATATTATACTTGTAATATTGAGGTGATTTTACCTTATAGAGTATAAATTTGTGGTTGTGTACATACATACATATATACGTATCTTGCCGTAAATCAATCTTCCTAATAAGGAATTTACAATTTTGTTTATTACATACACGATCTCTGTAGATGTTTGTTGAATGTTTGTTTGATTTTGCTTTGAATACCATTTATAGTAATGTATTCCAACGACATCTATATGTAGTTACAATTTTTTCCCAACTATATATATACATATCTCAATAACAGTAACAAATAATTAAATAAATACATGTACTTAACGACTGACATATGTTTTTGGAAAAATTTTACAATAATTTTTTTTTCTATAGAAATCAATCTTTTAAATCTAATCTGTTTGATTTTACTTTTCAGCCATCGAAAAGGAGAAGGAGAAAAATAATTTCATTGCTGGCATTGAAAATTTCGATTCGAAAAAATTGAAACATACTGAGACATGCGAAAAGAATCCATTGCCAACCAAAGAGGTAATCGAGGAGGAAAAAAGAGGTTAAAGAAAGTCATGCAAGCATGAATCAAATACTACATTAAATCATAAACACATAATAATTATAATAAAAAAAAATTTAAAACAACAACAAAACATAAAATTTACAACAACATCATCATCAACTACAACAGCAACAACAGCAACAACAGCGAAAAACAAAATCTAAACATGCCGCAGCCGGTGCTGTGGCAATCTCAGCAGCCGTACCAGTAGCAATTGCAAACGCATATTGCATACACTGCTGGTTGACGTATTTTTTTACTCATTCCTAATATCTAATATTACTGAAAGAAGACATACTTTACTTTGTAAAAGCATTTATAATTTTGCGTACATAAATATTTATATATCGAAGAAAAAAAAATAAGAAAAGAAATAACATTTTCATACAAAATTTTATAAAACTCTTTACTGTGTTTTATTTTAATGGGAAGGTTTATAGGTTTGTAGGGTCATTATGGAATTTGCTTGAACAAATTTAACATAGAATGCAATGGATTGTTAAAAACCTTACTTTATAGTGGCGGTCCACACTGGGAAATTGTTATTGAGAATCTTCTTTCATAATTCTCCTTAATGTCTACTTTGTTTCTCTGAGTGCAAGAAACTTAGTAACGCGGGAGAGATGATCATTATCTATCTCTTAGACACCAAATTGTTTCAAAAAAGTATCCCCATCTGCGATACCGATACTTAAAAGTTTTCTATTGATAACATAGAATCAAAATTTTTGGAAATTAAATTATTAGGGAGGTAGATTATCGACGCTACCGTTTAAGAAGAAAATATGGAAAGCAAGTCGCTATTTTGAGTTAATTACGGCAAAAATAATTTTAAAATTTTTTTTAGAATATTTTTTGTTTACAATATTGTCGTAATTTTTAGCTCATACAGAAAAATATTTAAAAAATAGTTTTTTATTTGGTTAAGTCCATTTCAAAATTTATTAGAATTTTTTGAAATTTATGTGCCCTTTATAATACAATAAAAATCATTTTGCGGACCAGAAATACACCAACAAAAATTTTAATTATTTTTCCCGCAGACAATCTCAAAATTACAGAATTTTTGACATCCATTTCGAAAAGTTTTCAGAAAGTTTTTTGAACATATTATTCCGAGATCAAGATTTGCAATCGCTCGTAGGGAACTGACGATCTTTTCGAAAAAATAGTTTTATAAATTGCTGGTGTTTAGTACATTAAAACTCATCGTTTTAGAGGTATTCATCATAAAAAGAATTCCACGGGACATCCTACTGTAGTTCTGTATGTAAGTATATTATATTTTAAATGCAATATACATGTTTACGTGACTTCAATACCAATATGTATTTAATTTATTGTACATACAAAAAAAATACGTTTTTAAAATAATATGGCATTAAATTTATAAATATTTACTTTTTGCATACATATCGAAATATATATACATATTTAAAATAAATAAATTAATGCAATACAATACCCAACAGTTCGACGGGACAGTCCCGAACTGACACTTAACCTACCACTTGTGGTGGCCCCTAGCCACCTGACTACCCAGGTGACCGACCATTTTAACATAGGCTTGTCCTACGAATAAGTCGATCGTCACTCTACACCCTACAAAGAGACTGTAAAGAGACGATTGCCTTCGCTCTCGCTTACAAAGGGGACACTAAAGTGACGACTGTCTTTTGGAAGTACAAAAAAACAACTTTTAAGACTATAATCTCTAGGTTACTATAATCTCTAGGATGATAGTAAAAACACGACTGTTTCCGCCCCCGCTGAAGTGAACAGGTGGTTAACTATTAGTGGAAATTACTGTCTTTTTCGTATGCATTGACTCTTTGTCGAACTGCTGGGTATGTATATTTTAGTTACACCCTAATATATGTACATACACATACATAATTGTTTGATTGACTTTCGCATAAGAAAATTTCCGTATTTTCTTAACAATCATGTTTATAATCTTATTTTTTTCGGTTTAACTGTAATAACTCTGCTTTTTGATACTTATTACTTTAATCTGTAATTGACCATCACCGGTCTATGTCCCAAACTAGAACACTTTAAAACTCGGAGACCCATAAGGATCCATTGGGATTCCCTTTAAAAAGAAACAAAAAAAAAATAAAAAGAAAGAAGATAAAAATTTTGGAGAGATAAGTGTGCTATTTGCTGAATTCCTATCCAAATATAGAAAGCATGTTGATAGTATTGGAGGGAATTCTACGAGGACCGACGTCTAAATAGCTAATACACTCCCCTGACAAAACCTAGAATGTCGCCTTTGCTACACCTAACTACATCTCCTAGATCTACATGGAATGTTTTTCCTAGCCATTTCCTCCTCATACCACCAGTACAGTCGCAAAAGTCACAAAATTATCTGCTGTCTTTTCTTCGTTCACACACAACCTAAAAAACTACTGTGTGTTCAAGACCCATTTACCCAAAAATAGGAGCCTATTGTGCAGTGTCCGGTTATGACTCCTATAAGAATTCTAATACTCCTCCAGTCCAATCCAAATAGTACACTGGTTGCCTTGGCATTCAACCTAGGTCATAAGGCCATAGATACTCTGCATTGCAACCAACTGCGCCAGGATTGGTTGGAGGAGTTCCTGAAATTATATTACAGTGCCCTTTATATTTTTCGATACCATTTAACTTACATTTTGAATTTCATCGAAATAAACCATAAAATACTTATGTATATTAACAGCAATTTGTTTTCGGTTGTATATTTTTGGGGCATATTACCTAAGGCGATCTATTTATATTTATAATTTTTACTCATGGTTGTTTTTAGCTATTTATAACAAGCCATTTTCCTCCAGACATTTCCAGGACATTGGCTGGATTTTTCTGACATACAACTTCAGCTACATTTAGTCGAGACACTCACCTCTACAATGATCGTCTTAACGCTTTAGTGTTGCCAGCCAAATGTAAGACATAAAGAAATTTCCGGAACTGCCCGATAAAGCCGAAAATTCTATAAAACTAGCTGTGCGTAGTATAATTCTCCAACGTACTTTCCTCTAGAAATATCTTTTAACTTATAAATTAAAAATTTATTTTCTTATGTAAAAACATATAATAAATTGACTGTCATTTGGGAAAACTCGAAAAGACAACTTGTAAGAAAAGGCGGAAAATCGATTTAAAAAGGCAATTAAAACCTCATTTGTTTACAGGTGGACATACATAGTTATTGTTACAATTCAATAATGCTCCTTTTTATTAATAAGAGGACAAATTCAATAATAGCCAAAAATGTTGAACAATCTCCTGCTTTTAATAAATTTCAATTCGGAATTTCAACTTGCAAAAAATTTACCAAATTTTGTTAACGCCATCTATGGGATGTTTCGATTATACAGTAAAGTTAGGTGTTTTTGCACAAATTCGCTATGACCTGGTTCACACTGGGAAATTTTTGTAGAGAAACTTTTGATTTTGTGTGTGAGAGAAAGAGATGGTTGATATTTCTTTCTCTTTCTCTCACACACAAAAATTAAAGTTTCTCTACAAAAGTTTCCCAGTGTGAACCAGGTCTATATTTCTTATACATATGTACACACATGGAGTTTGCCAGTTTTGGAATATATATGAAAATAAATGGATTCTGATGTTAATCATCTTTGACCTGGTTCACACTAAGAAACTTTTGTAGAGAAACTTTTGATTTTTGCATGTGAGAGAAAGAAATATCCACCCTTTCTTTATCTCACACATAAAATCAAAAGTTTCTCTACAAAAGTTTCCCAGTGTGAATCAGGTATTTGTTGTTTTTGAGTTCAACATTATAGACTTGGTTAACACTGGGAAACCTTTGTAGAGAAACTTTACACTTTTGTGTGTGAGAGAAAGATAAAGAAATATCAATCATCTCTTTCTCTCACACACAAAATCTAAAGTTCCTCTACAAAAGTTTCCCAGCAGGTCAAACTTCGCAGTATTTCCATACAAAACAACAGAAAACGTCACTGTTTGTTATCAAAACAATGCATGTTTTATAAAAAAAGAATAAAATTCTAAATGTAATATGAAAATTAATGAAAACATAAATTTGAAACAGAAAAATATATCGTGAATTCCCTATAATTTAAACTAATCGATAAAACGATAATTTTAGGTCGGGTTTTTTAGATATAATAATATATATTCTTTGTTTAAATCTAGTTTAATATATGTTTTGTGTTTTTTCCGTAAACAGTAACGTTACTTAGGGCGGGTTTCTTACTCCTTAGTTAAACTAGGCTTAACTTGCTGTTATATTAAACTCGGAACAAATATATAAAGTCCTCCTATATTTGTTCCTAGATTTAAACAAAGAATATAGATTATCTTTATCTAAAAAACCCGACCTAAAATTAAGCTCAGTTAACTTTGTTAGTATTGCCAACTTTTCACTCAAAAACATAAACAATGGACAGCTGCTTTTTGCAAACAATATTTTTGTAAAATGGAAAAATTTGGAAAAATGTTAAATAAACATTTAAAACAATAATAAATAAAAGAAATCAGAAAGTTGCAATTTACTTAAAATATTAAGTTTTTGTTCTTCCGAAATCATTGTTTAATTGTTTTGTTAATTGTGTTTTCTCACTTATAACTTGAGTTTAATTGACCAATTACACTCAGTTAAACTAAGATAATATACAACTTTACTGATAACTGAAAAACACAAAACATATATTAAACCAGGTTTAACCAAAGAATGAAAATTATCTTTATCAGAAAAACTCGCACTTAGTAAAAATTTATTTTTTTGCATTTGTTGCTTATGTTTAAACCACCTCCATTGGACCCTTAAAATAGCAAACAAAATTAACTAATTGAGTACTTGGAAACAGCTTTTTTTAATTTAATCCCTAATCATTCACCTAAAGCCGAATCTTATATATAAAATCTTATATCGTAAAACGCATGCAACCCTATAAACACCGGGGTGATATTTAAAACAGGAGTTAGGTGAATACATCGGTCGATATTAGGTGAAGACAAACTGAAGCAATAGATAATATATGTGTAAAATATCTGTTTTGATAGTGGATATAAAAATATTATTTTCCAGAAAGTTATTTGAATCGTAAGTACCACTTTATTCAATTTTTTAAATTTATCATCAATGTTTCACATTTGTAAAATATTTATTTCAGTAATAAGTAGGTATATGATGAAAAAATCAATTAAATGTTTAAATTAAAGCATAGACTTGCGAACTTTTCCGTTTAGCGAATGGATGTTGTGTAATTGAAAAACATATAATGAAAAAATGTATTTATGGATTATGTATAAAATTTTATTCAATATTTAGATATAAATGATTTTCACGTTAATACTTATAAATGTGATATTCTTAAATTGTTTTTGAAATGGCATACAGAGTTTTATAATGATAAAGTATATAATAGTAACATTAAGTACTCAAATGTACTTGCAAGATATAGTACATAGGGATTACAAAATTGCAGAACAGGAAATATTTCAAATATAAAATAATTTATATAAATACAATAGGGTAGGGTGGCTTTTGTTTTTTTTATCAATAAATTTTCACATAATTTTAAAGGATTTCTAGAAGATATAACACCAAGATGCCTTTAAAAGTGAAGAGAAAAATGTACACTCACAAGTAGAGAAATGTTAACTTTTTTCTTGTATTAATGATAATTTTTACAGTTAAATGAACAAAAAGTATTCGGTTATAAAATGGAGGGGGAATGTCTTTCCGAATAGTGGCATTTATTGTTCGTCTTTATCTTTAGCACCATGCTTGAGAATTCTCGTAAATTCGATATAATCAAAGAGTCCACCCTTGATAGGAGCTTCACGATACATTTCGTCGACCTGAAAAAATTACAAACAAAATATAGTTAATGACAACTAATGATAAATTCTGATAAATAAGTAAAATATACGTACATCTTCATCTGTGAAACGATCTCCCATTGTGGTAAGAAGTTCACGTAAACGATCCTCTGGAATTACACCATTATTGTCCTCATCGAAACAACCAAATGCATTTTTAATCACATCTTCGGGATCGGTGCCTTGTAGGCGTTCACCGAATAATGTTAAAAACATTGTGAAGTTAATTGGCCCAGGAGCTTCATTCATCATGGCTTCTAAATAGTCATCGGTTGGATTTTTACCCAACGATGCAAGCATATCGTGTAAATCTTCCTTTTCGACAAAACCATCACGATTTTGATCAATCATATTGAATGCTTCTTTGAATTCTGCAATCTGGGCTTGATCAAACATAGCGAAAACATTTGATGTGGCGCGCTGAGCACGTTTTTTGGTAGTAGCGCGGCGACCGGCAGTTTTACGTGAAGACATTTTGATTCTAAAATTAAAAGGGAATTAAATCATATTGATTCTTAATACTTCATTTATTGATTATTTAATAAGACAAGAATAATAAAAATACTAATACTAATCAACTTAGAGAGTGTTTCTGAGCCGATAGCTATACATAAAGGTGGGCACCCACTGTAGTGGACCCTACCCACTATAGTGATGTAGGGTATAATTATTAAAATAAAAACATACATACATATGTACATATATGTACGTACGCACAACGTTAACATTAAATTGTGAGCATTGAACTCTTATTGATATTGACTTTATAGATTACACAGTATAGAACTTTGAAACTATTTTTTTACATTAGTAAAATACTATGTACCTACAATCTTTCAGTATTTTAATAATTTCCAAAAATAGAATCTTTTAAATGTTTTTCTGACAGTTTTCTAAAAAGCCTTGTTGGATTTTCAACAATGATACTTATTATTTTCCAATATTGATTTTAAGATTAAAAATGATTTTTCCTCTATAAAAGGACATAGTCGGCAACAGTTACTTTAGGAAGTCACAGTTTTGATATCTAATAGTAGATAAAGATAATATTCATTCTTTGGTTAAACCTGGTTTAATATACGTTTTGTGTTTTTCAGTTATAAGTAAAGTTACTTATTATCTTAGTTTAACTGAGTGTAATTGGAAAATTAAATTCTGAGAAAACACAATTAACAAAAACAATAAAACAATGATTTCGGAAGAACAAAAACATAATATTTTAAGTTAATTGCAATTTTCTGATTTGTTTTGTTTCATTAATTATTGTTTTAAATGTTTAACATGTTTCCATTTTACAAAAGTATTGTTTGCAAAAAACAGCTGTTCATTGTTTATGTTTTTGAGTGAAAACTTGGCAATACTAACAAAGTTAACTGAGCTTAAATCTAAAACTGAAAAACACAATTATCGGTTAAAGTACGCCTAAAATTGTTCCGAGTTTAATCTAACAGCAAGTTATGCCTAGTTTAACTGAACAGTAAGAAACCCGCCCTTAGTCTTACAATGAACTGAATGAACTCAAGGTTTCACTGATGAAGATACGCAATAAATATTTGTAGGTCCATTTTTACACATTGGCAACAACTAAGGCTAGGATTTTATAATGCAAATAGCTTGTTCCTAGTTATAATAATTGTACTTTATTAAGATCTCTCCACAAGCTTATCTTCCAGTATAGATACCTATAATGAGAAACAAATTATCGGTACTTTAAAGACCTAGCTTTTGTTATTAGCAAATTGTAATGATAATCTTAAATCTTAAAAACTTTTCTAATTAAGATTAACAAAATGTTTGTCCGTCTGTCAGTTCAAACATCTGTTATTCAATTATGTTTAAATATGTTTTTTATATCATTTATTCGTTGCTGTTGTTGTTACTTTGTTACCAAAATTAGTAAAAATAGTTTAAGAAAACATTATCAGTAAATTGTGTCAACAACTTTTGAACGAATAATAAACACAATTTTTAGTAAATGACTCATAACTTCAATTTTCGTAGATGTTTTTGTTATATTTTAAACATATTTATGTGTGTGTTTTTGTGTGCATAAGAATTGGCAAGTGTGTTTGTGTGCAGCAATAAGAAAACAACAATGAACAAATTGTATTTGTGGAACAAATATTGCTCATTGCTTTTGGGTGTAAATATTTTCATTTATCTTATTTGATTTTGCAAAATCCACGAAAAAAAAACATTGTAAATAAATACCATAAAAGGTAAAAATTTCATTACAAATTCTAAAATAACATTAACATTCAATTCACACAGTAAAACACGAACTTTATAGGTAGGTATTAATTCAAAAATGCAAAGTCGATTGAAAAAACATTTTGAAAATCCTACTTGAACACAAAAATAGAAAGAAATGTAAAATTTATTAATTTAATATTAAATTATCTTTCTTAAATGTAGATACAGGGCCAAGACAATGGGATGATTCATTAAAATGTAATGGAAGAAAATACATTATTATCTTTTAATTAAGCCCACAAATTTTTACACATCACCAAAAAACAAGAAAATGTAAATTTGAGCCGACACATGATTTGTTTTATTTGCTTAATGGAAAACTAATTAATCACAAATGTTTTTACTTACATGTTATTTGGTTTAATGTGTATGTATTTAAATTAAAAAGAAAAACAAAGATTAGTTTCTTCCACAGAATTTTAATATTATATTTGCCTGCTACTTAAAAACACTCCCAAAGGCCTTTGATACTTCAATACGATTAATTAAATTTATCGTCAACTGGCCAGGGTTGTATACGACAAATATTAACGGCGGCGGCAACTCACTAAATATGTCGGCGGCGGCTTAAAATCGAATGTAAGCCGGCTAAGTTTTTAACTACGTTTAGTTTTCAAAATTTTCTACAATTTTAAATATAAACGGAATCCGAGAGATCAAAAAGTGGGTTTTTGGAAGCAAATATATTGTTTTTAACAACAAAACAGATGAAAAAATATTGAAAATTAAACAAATCAAGTTTTACGAGAATCGGCCTATATTTGACCTTATCCTCCATATAAAACTTCTTGCAGAAATTTAGTTTTTAAAAAATTTTGCATAAAGAAAATTATCAATAACGTAAAAACAAAGATATTTTATTTATTCAGTAATAAAAAAAGCCAATTTGGGCAAAATAATATTACACAGTCCTGTCTGTTCTCTAAACTGAATCCGAGTAAATTTCTCGTTTAAAAACGAATTAACGTAATTTTTCTCGTTTTAAAACCGAGTACACAAATCTAGTGGAAAGTAAATCGAATGTAATTTTATTATGCGTTTCACTTTTAAAACATTATTAGAGTGTATGAAAACTCGCAACTCTCAAGACAGATTATTCCTATTTTAGCGGTAATTTCTTTATGATTAAAATAATAAAATAATTTAAGTTTCAATGAAATTTTTTAGTGATATATGTAAGTACGTTTGCATCATGGTAGAATTTCGCTACAACCCACTTTCTTTGGCCAAAACTATTTTTTATGTCGCATTTTAACAATTTTTTCAATGCAGTATTGTAGGCCATGTTTCGGAGCTATAGAAAATGTTTTTTTCATCAACATTAAATTACTCTTTAATAACAAGCCACCAATGTTGCTTTTTTCATAAAAAATTAAATGTAATTTTGAATACAGATTTTTGCAGATTCTTTTTTCAACTTAAGCGAAAAAAATCATGTTGGATATAAAAGATAAAGGAAGTACTTTAATAACACAAGTTTACAAATTAACATTTTTGTTTGCTCATGGAATGAAACATATATTTTGGGAATGTGCTATGTCCGGTGCTTAATTAACAATTTTTATTTTTTTCCTATAGAATGCGGGAGTACGTAAAACATGGATGTTTGGTATAACTTCTTAAATTTTTGCGATCACCAACTTCATATAAGCTTTTAATAAAAGTCCGACCTCTTCCCAGTATGAAACTTGAAGAATCTGTTTGCCAAAAATAGTGAAATTTTATTCCAACTGGCAATATTTTGCGTATTTTTGCTATTTTCGGGAAAACTGACATTTTGTTATAAAGGGGTATTTTTTTATATTCCAAAATTTAGCAAATATCGTTAAATATTGGAGAATATCGTTAAATATTGGAGAATAAAAATTTAAAGTTGTATAGTAATTTATAACTATAATATTGCTTAATTTAATTAATAACTCAAATTTATGTTTTCGATAAATTTGAAATATATCAAAAATATTTTTTTAACACATTTTTAGTTTTGGCCAAAAAATTGGTCATCTGAAGCTCCTTTTTAGATATATTTTAATTTTTTAACATTTATCATTTAAAAGGTTTTTTTGAATCCATGTTTAACAGTGCACTAAAACACGGATTCAAAAAACCTTTTAAATGATAAATGTTAACAAGCACGAATACTAAAAATATTTTGGGAACCATTATAAAATAAAAAAATGGTTTTTCAAGCTGGGTGAATTTTCCTTTTAAATATTTAAAAACTGTCTAGCCTACGAAGGGACAACAGTAAACCCCATAATAATAAATTTCGTAAGAATGGCAATTAACGCACCTTTTTTAAGGTGCATCTAATATTTTAATTATATTACGAACAAACTACTACTTATGATTACCCCTAGCCCACGTCTGCCCAGGTTACTCGCAATTTTGACATGTGCTTGGCCTACGAAGAAATCAATTATCACCCCATAGATTACGAAGAGACAGACAAAAAGCTTAAGCTCGTTTCAAAAAGGGATTATCTTACAAAGAGTATTTCCGTGACGAAAGACGAATTAAAGCCAATCAGGTGGGTAGACATTTTTGGAAATCACTATTTTTACAGACGCATTGACTTTTTGTGCAGGGTACATATGGGCTCTATTTTCGTTGACTAATATGATTTTGTTAAAATTTTCATTATTTCAAATATTCTGAAAATAGAAATGAAAATAATTATTTATATTTTGTTAAACAATGAACATTTTTTAAATGTTATTAAAAACATTTAAAAAATTTACGTTTTATAACGGCTAACATGAAAATCGCTTCTTATATTCCAAACACTTACAACAAGCATGGTAACACTGAATATTTGTGCAATAAGCAACGCTGCAAATTTTTTATCTTACTATAGTGTGACAACTGGTTGGCAACGCACTTATATTGAATAAATTTCTAATTATTGAAGAATCAAAACGAATTTTTTTGTTGTGTGGTGATGAGAATATAAATTTATAAGTTTGGTGTTTGACGTTGTAAACAAATTTGCATGTTTTTGTGAAATGTTAAATATAATAAACAAGAACAATTTGCAAGTAATTCCTAACAGACTGAAACGAAATACACATATTAAAGAAATAAATTATTATTTATAAAATTCATTTGCGCCTGAACTAAAAAGGGCATTTTATTATACACAATCCAATCAGAAGGAAAATTAAAAGAAAAACAAAAGGCGCATTATAACAAAGTTGAGTGTATGCGAAATAGTGGAGGAATGCAATAAAACCAATACCTAAAAGATATATGAATTGCACAATTACAAAAAACCAAAAAAAATAAGAAAATGCAAAAAAATTAAACAAAGAAAAAAATGAAATATTATTAATTGGAGTATTTACAGAAAATCTAAATAAATTTTATCTAAAGACTGAGTAGTGATGCGCCTTTTGGCTGAAGAGACTGAATATTAAACAATTTTTAAATAACGATTAACCAAAAAAGGAAAAAAACTAATTGTATCGTCAATCCGGAAATGAGATTTCTTCCGGTCGCTGACATCTAGTAATAGCATAAAATTATATTTATGTATGTACATATGTACATAAGTCTACGACACGTTGTAATCCCTCAAAGTGAAGAGCAAGGTAAATAAATAAATAAACAAACAAACAAAAAGCTGACAACAAGAAATAAAAGATACAAATAGACAAAGAAGGAAACCATCACTGTTAAGCAAACGTCCTTAGAAAACAAAATAAAAAAGCAAATAGTGATTTAATGCTTTCATACGTTATACCTGCTCAGGAAACAACGGCTTCAAATGGTCGTCCAATGAGTGAAAACGGCAGTGTTAGACAACAAGTGCCTTCTCCACCACGAAATCTAAGTTTACGTCTGAATTCATCCTATAACACTGGTGGCAGTTCGATCAGTGGTGGAAGTGCAGGTGGAGGGGAGCAGTATTCAATGCACCAACAACCAACAGAGGTTGATGCTCTACTGGCAAATGTGGCCGAATCCTGTGATGAACGCACCCATTTGTTAAACGACGATGCAAATCCTACACCACCCCCACGTATTAAACGCCAGAACAGCAACAATAGCAACAGCAATAACAACAACTCGTTCAGCTTGAATAACAATGCCAACAATGACAGAAGTTGTAGTGTTTTAGATCGTCGTGATGGCTGCGATGACGTTGTCAATGTAAATGTTAGCATTGATAATGACGAAACGTTCTCAGATGATGCTGTTACCGCAAACGAAATGACAATGAATGCTTTAGATTCCGATATAAGTGATAGACAGTCGTTACATCAGAACACCTCCTCAAATCCCCGCCTAACGATGACAACAACTACAACTAAAAAACAAAAACTAAGCAAATTGGGTTCAAATAAAACAGTCGGCTTAAAAAGGTTTGTTTAGTATTTTGTATTTTTTTTATAATATTTGTCACATCTAATATTTACATATTCACATACTTAATTATGAATGCTTGCATTTACGAGTTCATGTTTGTACAAATTCTAATGCCACGGCACAATTATTTACATTACTCGTATATGGTACATACACATGTGAAGCGAAAAATAGTTGTGTAGTTTTAATTTCTAGAAAAGCTAATGCCATGACGTTTTCATTAGAGGTTTATGATGTCACTCCAAAGGATACATAAACTAAGTTATCCTAAATGCTCCCGAAACTGAAGAACAGTTTGCTTATCTTCCATATTGGTTCATAAATATTTTTTTTCATTTGAATATAAAGTTTATTTTAAATTAATATAATTTTAGTCAATTTCTCTCATTCCATGTTTAAAATCAATTTCAAAAGATAAAATTGTAGATCAGTTAATCATATACCATTTGTTTGGCCACATGTGTTTGTATTTCTCTTTCTATTTGTATAAATATTTTACATTATATTTTTCTTTGTATGCGTTTAGTATTCGTTCCTCGATTCTACATATTTGATTTGATTTAACTACTATATGTACTAATATTTAGGTGTATATTTGTTTGCTACTGTTGCCAAGACTTTCTCTTTCTTAATAGGTTTTTTTTTTTCTCTAAAAGATAAGATGATTTCAAAAAAAAAAAAAAAACAAAATGCTAAGATTGTAATTTTGAAGGGTCTTTGCATCATTGTCGTGTCTTTGATTTTTTTTACATTTCTCTTTGCTACATTAAATGTCACAGTAATAATGTGCACTGAAACGAATCGCACCTCGTCACAAGTTGTTGGTACTTACGCTTGATTGCTCGTTCAATTTATATAGTCTACATAATAATGGGGTGTAAAGTATTGTATGTGTTGCTTTTTCTCGCATCGCTTAAGATTTATATTACAAAGAGATTGTTTGAAGCCGGTTAAAACTGGTCTCAATTCGGACATTCATTTAAAGCCTATACGGGAAATTCAATACACTTTAAATATACTAGAAGTGGTATAGTTAATATATATTTTATTTTGATTTATGTTTACTGTCTAGTATCTTAAAAATTATCAAAATGTAATGTCCAACAGTTTGATCATCATTCTGAAAAATTAATAAAAGTCAGAACTCAATTGGTCGTAATGCGTTTTAAATTTGTCAAAATTGCACTTCATTTAAATCTATTTAAAATTTTTGGTTCGATCTTAGTATCCATGGGAAAAATAGGATATGTATTATAGATTAAAATATATTAAACTGTTTATGATTTTTTTGAAGTTCCCCTTTTTGTGCTTTTATTTTTCTGATTACTTTTATTATCTAACTGTAGATAAGTCTTTTTTATTTACGTCTACATGTTAATTTATTACGAATTGTCAAATCTGCTCTCATAGTAATTCCTCTAAAAGAAACAGTGTTCATCAGCTTTGGTAAAAATAAAATGAAAACTTGTAATTTCATTTAGTTTGCTTTGCAATTTAGAGTTATTAAAATAATTATTTATTTGAAGAGTTCAGGAAAAAATAGTGACTAATAATTAAGAGAAATGTCTAATAAACTTAAATATCCTGCTGTAACATTTGTAAAAAAGTTTACATTAATAGTTGTTATTAGTCTTCCTGTTTGATATGATACCTATGAATGCATGTGCAACACGATTTTTTCTTAAGCTCTTGTAGTTTGCAAATATTTTTATATTTATATATTCAAAAACACAATAGTTTTAACTATTATTTTCATTCCCAAAACATATTGTTTTGTACGCAATGTTTTACAAATATAAGAAACTTGCAACTTTATAATTAATTTTTAATATATATGCTGTAGGGTATTTCTTGACTGACATCAGATTTAAGTTGGCCATACTAACATCACAATAATGGGCATTGGAACAGAAATGTGTCTGGTAGAGTATAGAAAAATAAATACAATTTTTTTCATGGAGGGAAAAATAGGTACACTGTTTGTGCTCCGTTAAACTCGTTGGCACTTGTCCAGAAATTTACTACGTACCTTTGCATTTAATGTATGTTTGTTAATATATATGTATTTAAGTTCGAGTGCATTTTGTATATATATAATATATGTATGTATTTCATTTGTTTCATCGTCTTCATCTTTGCTTTCTTCTGTTTCAGTTTATTTTCTCTTTTTTTTTTTGTTCTGTTTAATTACATTAAACTGAACACACAGTTTTACTAACTTACATATCGCATGAATATCTACAAATTACATGCAGAAAATAAGAAATAATTTGTATCTATGTTTGTGTATGTTTGATCGTCTTTAACCCATTATATATACATATTATCTTCTTTATACAAATATACATATTATTTTTACTGTGTTTTTTAGTTTGTGTTTTATTTTATTTTCTTTTTTGTTGTTGTCATTTAATTTTGTCTTTATTTTTACCTATTTACACAATAACATATTACTGTGGATATTCTTTGCATTGTTGTAGTTGTTGTTGTTGTTGGAGAAAGAAATTGTTTAAAAGTTCAAATAACTTTATGCAAGCATACACATAGATACATACATTCACCCAGTTGTTTATATGTATATTCAACTACTTATATTAATCTTTATACAAATGTCTGAATGTATATTTGAAATTGTTGCATTTCATTTGTTGCATTTTATTCTGTGTATTTCTTTATTTTATTTCTGTCTTGCAAACAAAAAAAACTGCATGTTGTTTGACATTAAATAAAATTAAATTATCAATTAAGCACTTGAATTAAATTATTATACAATTTATTTCACCATTTAACCATTTTAAAAACCAATAACAGTAAAATTAAATTGGTATTGAAATACAAATTTTGTGTAGAGACTTTGCTACTGTAACTTCTGATTCTTTGTTATAATGTTTATTTATTAAAAAAAGAATAACATTTCCCAGGATTATGTAGTTTTAAAACGCATGATTTTTCTTTGAACTTGTAATACTGGTTCAGCGAATTTCATTCTATGTAACGGTTCTGGAAGACGTTCTGTAGTGTAAAGTGCATTAACAGTTTGTGCTGATGTTTGTAACACTAAAATCGGCTTAGAATCACTTACAGAGTTGATTTAGCTATGTCCGTCTATCTGTGTGGCCATGTAATCTGTGTGTCCATGAACAAACGCTATTCAAAATGATTGAATAGCCCCCGAATAGGGCTTTTGGGCTCATAATTATGTTAAATGTTCTATTATGTCAACAAAAATCAACAAGACTTAGTATTATAGAGGTTTAAACGAAGCTGCTGATTTAGTAATGATCGGCCCCCATAAAAACCCCCCTTTAGAAAACGACTTGAAGCTTAAAATTTACTTATAAACACTAATAACATGATTTTGTTTGAATTTGTTACACTTAAAATTAGTTCTACCAAAGCTTTAGCGACCAAAATCTCATTACGAAATATGTATTTAGAAAAAACATTTTTTTTTAAATTATCCAAGTACACACATACTTTCTTACATACATATGTATGTATATATATATTCTAAAATTTCTTTTCATTTTATAATATTAAAAAAATCTAATATTTTGTTTACTTTTATTTTTTGCAGAGTATCATTTGGTTCCTCCAAAGGCTCCATGGTTGAGACATTGGTTTTTGAAACGCCAACACCATTGTCTGAACATGTGGAGCCGAATTTTGGATTTGGATCTGACACAGACTACAAAGCAAATATGGATGATAGTGGAATAGAGGTTCAAGAAGAGTAAGTAGTACAATTTAATCAAATCTACATTTATGAAAGGTTACAATCATATTATTCCTGAATATTTTCACTTTAGTATCATTTTAACAAATTTTCAATTTATGCATTATAAGTAATAACTTTATATGATTATAATTTACTTTGAATTTAAACATATGTGAACAATTTTGTTTTAAGTATTTTCTTGATTATAACCAGACAAGCTAATTAGTGTATAATAATGTTAAAGATGGCGAAAAAAAGAAATGTTTATACAATTTACTGACGGACTTTGGAAAATCAATTCCAATTCTTGTAAAGTTTAGTGATGTTTCATTCTATCCTGTTTTCAGATTATAGTTATAATAAAACACTGTAATAGTACTGCTCATGTACTACAAGACTGTCATAATTTAAATAAAGCCCGTTTCGAGAAATTTAAGCTGTTTTTATACCCTACACCACTATAGTGGGGAGGGTTTTATACGTTTGTGCTGATGTTTGTAACATACAAAAATATTGGTCCAATACCCACCTTAAAGTATACCGATCGATTCAGAATCATTTTTTGAGTCGATTAAGACATGTCCGTCCGTCCGTCCGTCTGTCCGGCTGGCTGGCTGTCCATGTAAACCTTGTGCGCAAGGTACAGGCCGCAATTTTCAAGATAATTTGATGAAATTTGGACCAAGCATACTTTTTGGCACAGGGACGAAGCCTATTGGTTGAAATCGGTCCATTATTTCACCTAGCCCCCATACAACCGTACCTCCCGATTTGAACTTTTTTATGCCATAATTACGTCAAATATTCTGCTATCTCTTTAAAAGTTGGCACAAATAAGTTTTATATAAGTATAAATGACACTGCAGATTTTCGTAAGGATCGGCCTATATTTGACCCTAGCCCCCATACAAATCCCCCTTCAAAAAATGACTTAAACGTCTAAAATTAACTTGTAACCATTTGTATCGCAATGAAACTCAACAAAACTAACTGTTATTTAGAAATATATCCTTTTCCCAAATTAACCGAGGATCGGTCCATATTTGACCTATATAAAGCCTGATTTAGAAATTTTAGTTTTTTCTATCAATAAATTGCTTAAATATTTTGGAATTGTGGTAATATTCAAAATAAAACTTTTTTTATAAAAAATAAACATTTTATAAAAAGTAAAAATTTTAAAAATATACTCATGGTGTAGGGTATTATATGGTCGGCCATGACCGACTATACTTTCCTACTTGTTCTTTATGGCATTTTAATATTATAACTTTTAAACAAATAATCGAATATGTAATAAAACCAGATTTATTTAGTATAGTTTAATATGTTATTCATCTTAATTTTAAAAGTTTTACTTATCAATTCCTTACTAAAACATTACTTAGTTAGGCATATATTAGGGGCTCAGTTCCCAAAAACCCTAAATTCGAGTTATGTCTGTTTTATAGTCAATAAGCACTGTATGGATTTTATTTGAGGTGTATTTTTTACACATATCATATGTTCATATGTATGTACATATAAATTAATTCTAACAAATTCCCTCCTTAAAAGTAATAATAAATATCTCAAAAAAGGATTAAAAACTTAAAAAAAAGAACATGATAGACGGACAATTGTACACAGCTTTTTTATTTAAAATATTTGTTTTTTTAGATTGCAGATTATACATACATATATTTAAAAATCTTGTTTTTAATTAAAATACATTTTTTTATTAATAATTGATTGCTTAAAAGCGGTTTGGCAAAATACAAAAAATATGTGTTTTTTAATTAAACTTATATATATGTACATAACACATTGATTGTATATTTACGTAGACAAACACACAATAAATTCGATATATTCATTTTGCCAAAAGAACGTAATAAATAAGGTTTTGTTTGTGTTTAATTTTTTGTCTCAACTTTCCATTTTTGTATAATACAGTAGGTAATTTTAATTTTTTCAAAATTTTCATTAATGTCTAATATTAGTTAATATATAATTTAAATCAATGCTAATATTTCTTTTCTTTTTCGTGCTTAAATGCATTAAAATTAAGATTTATTATGTGAGGTAATAATATAAGGCGCGGACTTTATCAATACCGCAAATGTAATAGCTATTTTTTATAATATTACGACACAAGCCTATTTTTATTATCAATTATTGCATTATGACGTTATTATTTTAACCAATCGATGATTGTATGTCTAGTGCGTTAAAATTAAATTTTAAAAATAAAGAATGGCAAATAGAGTTTTGATATTGAATTAAGACTAAATGAATGTCGAGTGCTTTACGTGAGTACCTGACATGATGCCTTACCCCACGGTGGTCTTTTTCATACACTGGGTAGACTTGAAGAACGGTCTACCATCGCCCCTGAAGCCTTCAATGAAGAACTCAGGTGGCAAATTTAGTACAAAGATTGGGCCGGTTTATGAACTAGCACTTTGCTGAAGTACTTGAGCTATCTAATCTTTGACCATTGCTGCCCGTTGCTTAACTTCCGATATACAAAAACATCACTTCCGTTTACAACCACGCAGATGGGAAGGCCTCTGTTGATTCGGCAACAGCACCTAAAGACATAACCGGTGGACAGAAGTACGAATCCATCAAATAAGTTCATACTCACAGGGACACACTGTGGTAATTCTGATATGTAAAGAGCATACTCTGAACATATCTGGACAAGGAAGGAAAACTCAATGGTATAATTTGTATATGATACCTTACATCCACCATAAAACCCAGCACACATCTCATTTATACGACACATTCATGAGAGAAAAACATACGACATATTCATTATAGGTAGAAGAATTAATACCAACTCATTTCCAACGCTCCTCTGTGGGGTATCCGTTGTTTCGGCAACATCACCGAACTTATCCCGAAATATAGACTTTACCTTACATCAGTTTTTTAACCGCAACTTACTCTACCCGCGAATTTGTGTTTAGATCACAGCCACTACGTGGATCCCGAAGGAACCTCAACCAACTGAGCAGACAAGCTATAATCCTGCGACAACTGGCCACCCGTAGTACCAGATTATGCGGTGCTCTGATTTGATCCCTTTGAATCTATGCAAGGACTAAGCCAGGCAGTAGATTGAAATCAATTTTTTAGTCCTGGCCAGACTAGAGGTATTGGAATAACCTCTTTATTCCCCGGGATTGCAATAACCCCAAGTTGGAGGGTTTACCAATGTAACATGTCCCGGGGAGAACAAATGAGAGACTGCTAGATCTCTAAAATATATATAAAATATATAGTATTAAGCATGGCTCTTTAATATAGCCGCGTAGGAAGACAATTACAATATAAAGATTAAGGCTAGTAGAGCTAAATGTTAAAGTCTTCCAGGTGAAGTGGATAGTTTACATGCTTAATTGCAGAAGTCTTATTGCCTCTCCTGAGACTATTAGTGGTTAACGACATTCTATGAATTTTTGAATATAAAGGTAGAAAAATAGTTCTCTTTACAGATGACGCACTGTTAGTGGCAAAATAAAATTTCCCCAAAAACTGAACTGGTACTTCTTACCAGACGATATAGATATACAGATAACTTCATTGAAAAATGTAGAATTACAACTTTAAACTTCAGCGCTAAATATATGATAGAGTTTCCAACTAGGGACGTTGTCCATCTTAGGACATCAGTTCTGATGTCTACATTACTGTTATTCAATCATGGAATTTATACGAAATCACATTGATCTGAAGTGTGGTGTCGAAAGTCAGGAGAGTTAATCCATATTTTCGAAACGCAATGTATTTAACATACAAATTCGAACGCAACAAGGTTAATGCTTGTTAAAATTTGGAAATCGGAAGAACTGACTAGATTAGGTTTCAACTTTGAAAGAGCAATAGGCTTAGAACAAACTTTTGTCACTTTTTTAGATTGATCTCATTTCTGGATAGTAGAATGTATTGCTCAGTATCTTTTGCCTTATGTACAAGACGTGATGCATAGAAGCAATCTGGATACATATTGGACTAGATAGATGTAGTCTTATGACTCTGACAGGTATGATAATGACACATTGTTCTATTAGAGATTTCGTCCGTAAAAGAGATAACACTGTATTTTATGCGAAGATATCGAGGAAATAGAGACATTTGAGCATATCATCTGCCTTTTTCATAGAATACATGGTCTCAGGCTGATATGGCTAAACAATAGGTTCAACGACAAATCAGGTTTGGGCCTTAGGCTAATATACATGATACTTTACGTTTTCTGAAAGGAATCATAATAGATCTCTTAATCTATTTAATTATAGGAATCGGGTTGATTCTCTTAGGTAATTAATTTAGCGACCGAGTAGCCGTAAGAAGTAAGTAAGAAGATCAAATGGAGTGAAGTATATCTCACACAGTTTCGTTCGTCAGAGCTTCATTCTTGAAAAATGTGTTTAGTTCAGCGGACATCGCATTAATTATTCATGCCCAAAACATCAAAAGTTTCCGATTCCTTCATATTGCGCCTCATTGCTCCAATCTTTAGAGGGGTTATCCTACAATTGAATGAATAATAATGACAGATATTGCTGTCATCCACATAAGAGTAGATAGAGTTAAAAGTTTGACATAGAAGGTCATTTATGAAGATAAGAAATAGGGTAGGAGAAGAAAGAACGGAGCCTTGCGATACCCCTGCATCTATAACAACTGGTATATTACGATCTCTGAGAAAGCTCGAAATAAATCGATAGAAGTTATATGCGACAATTAGTTTTGATACAATTGAATCATGCCTAACTTTATCAAACGCCTTGGAAATATCTAGAGTTACCACTTTTGCCAAAATGGTGAATGTAATGACATTATTTCTCCGAAAGGAAGGAATTTCGAAGAATTGATTTATCAAATGTTAAAAAGGATAAAAACTTAGTAATTTGGTTACATATTAGACTAGAAGATTAATGTTGGTTTAGTTACGTATAGTGTTACCGCTGCCTTTTACTGATTCAAACCCGTTAACAAATTTGGTTTATTTTATATTATCCTATTATTAAAATTATAAAATGTCTGAAATATTTTAAATTTTATTCATATTATTCAATGTCTGCAGTAAAATCATTTTAATACTTGTTTATAATTTAAAAAAAAGCCACAATAATTCATTGTCCCAATATAATTGTTCTTACCGTATGATGTGTATAAAAACCTATTAAATTTAATTATACAATTTTAAAAACCTTGAATTTATCCGGTTACGCGTATTACTCTCTTTTGTTTGGTACAAGTCATTTTTTAATGTTTTTAATTTTCGAAATAATAACAAAAAAATTATGGCATTTTTTCTTCTTCTATAATATAAATTTTGTTTAAAACATGCCCATCCACACAACTATATGCCATTAGTCTTTCAGTAAATAACAATTATAAATATAATTTTATATTTTTAAAGAGAAGAAATTTTTTGTAATATTATTTGGTTAAAAAACAAAGTAGCAGCCATTGAACCAGGGTATATGAACGAATGTATTGTTCTTGTCTGTAGTACATATTTTGAAACAACTTCAAAATATATATATTTTTTAATGCTAAATGTAACATTTTGTTTTTATTTCCTACAAAGATGCTGACATCATTCATATTACAATAAATTATATTATCTACTATCTTTTTTTTTATTTTTTTTTGTTTGTTTTGTTCTTATTTGTTTTCTATTTATTTGAGCTTTTTTGTCTAAGTTTGCTTTTATTTCTTTTTTAACTTTACGTTTTTCACACACATTATGTGTGTTTCAAACATAATGTTTTTTTCTGTATATAATACTAACATTCTAGTAAATACATAAATGTTTTATATCTTCAGAGCTTTGATAAGTAAATTCTTTTGCGAATAAATCAAGTTAAGAATTCTTCAACACGTTGACGGTTTTTTTAGACAGAGGCCCAGAAATATGATCGAGGACGTTCCAAATCAAAATAATCACAAAGGAAGACTGGACTGCACATATTGTTCTTTAGGACGAAGCGATTTCACTTTTAAGTAGTGTTTCAAAGATTTTTACTGTTATAGGCTTCGTAATTTTATCCGATGAGCTTTGTGTCCTGTTTTACATTATTTTACTTAAATTCAGCAATCACTGATTTTAACTAAACTTTCAATAGGGCTGCTAGAAACATTGAATAACTAAAATGTTAACTATTGACTTAGACAATCATTCATGATTTTACCTCGGACGTGATAAGATTGAAATATATTATCAATATTATTCGCTCCTTGCCCCGGTTTAGAAGCCATTCAGGTCCAGGGTAATCATAAAAAACCTCTATAGCTTTTTGTAGAAATATTCTGAAAAGTCATTAATTCTTTAGAACTTTTAAAGAGAGAAATAATTTATACATACAACTCTAACAAATAACACGAAAAGAAAACCAAAAAGTGTCCAAAGTTATGATTTTTTTAGTAATTTGAGGTCTCGGGTTCATTTTTGAAAAAAGTGATCATTTTCTCAGTCTCATATCTTGCATTTGGAATTTTGATTTACTCTCTGAGGGAATGTTGTTGCTCTTATCACAAAGAACCAAAATTGTGAACTTATAAAGTCAAAAAAAAAAAAAACGTTATCTTCATGATCAGAATCACAAAAATTTTTCCTTGTTTATGTCTATAAATAGCAAACCGTTAAACATTTAAGAAACCAATCAACAATTTAATCATATGCGTTTTTAAAATTATAATATTATTTAGTCAAAAATGAAAGAAAAATGTGTAAAAAATGATTAAACTTTCAAAAATATCCAAATATCTTTAAACACTATCATTGAAAGCTCTTATTAAAAGGTTCCACTTCTTATAGAAACTTTTATTGAGAACTTTTAAAAGTTGTTGAAGTAGATATTTAGATGAAGAATAATCATACAACATTTTTTTGTACGACTGTCCCTAATACAAGAGCATAGACTAGTATCAGTCTACTGTAATATTCAAGAGAATTCCTTACATCATTAACCAGTCCTGGAATAGTACAATTGATTGGAAAATAGCAAAGATCTTATGGCCACCTATAAGACTGAATAAAGGCAGTCGATGGATTCTGAAAGAGATGCCAATTAGAAGTTTTAGCAGTATGTGGGACAATAATTTAACGGACTATTGCAGGTTATGCGAAGAGGCAGAGGAACTAGGTACGATCGAGCACATAATTTGCCACTGTCCCAGAAAGTCAGGGGAAAGGGTCCACGATGAACTGTAGGAAACTGCGGTGCTTAACCCTAATAGATTTAGCTATCCTCTACTAGGATAAGTTTATTTCCATTCATCTCTTCTCTCTTCTTATTTCCTTTTTTTTGTTTGGTTTATTCTAGTAATTTTTTTCTATCTATTGATCTTCAGCTCTATAAAGTGAATCACTAAGGAAACTATGGTTTCCGAGTGGATGTGCACCTTATTATGTTACAGAGTACTCCATTATCAAAACCTAACCTTTGTAGAGACTGATTTTAGGATTCCGTCAAGATATTTAACGATTTAATGATATTTTAAATTTTTCCTTTAATCTATTTTTAGAGCTTCTAAGGAATACTTTTTAAAGTCTTCTAAATCGAAAAATAAATGAGAGATTTTTCTGCCGTATATCCTTTTGTATATTAGTAAGGTGATTGCTTTATTTCATCAACATAAAACAACATGAAAATATAATTCTTATTCCAAAATCCATAACAATCGTGATTTTCTGTAGATCGGTTATGTGATCAAGATCACAATTGGAAATGGTGTATAATAGTGGTGTAACACAACAATGATTTTATACCTTAATAGAACTGACTTAGGAACATTTGTATGTATGTACTCATAGTTTATGTTCTAGTAAATAGAAATGTTGTGTTTTTTTTAACACGCTATACCACGACTAATGCTAGTACATACACCGATACACGTGAGCTAAGTTAATATTCTCGCTCACTCGCCGCTATTTCGCTCGTTCGCTTTGCTCTTTTTGTTGTACGTTTTAGTTGTTTTAGCTTAGTGATGTCATCACTGGCTGTTATTGTTGTCATATATTTGTATTTTGGTTGTAGATTTCTTTTACATTTAGTTAAAGTTTAGTTAAGACTTTTGCCATTTATTTTTATTTTATATATTTGTTTTTGCTTTTTTGTTTTTCGCTTTTTTTGCCATTTGTGAGTTAGAAATCCCAACCCAAAAAATAGTATCGTAGTTAGTAGTGGACAAGCGTAAAGTATGTCGTTCTAAAAATTAATAAAGTTTTTTTTTCCAAATATTTTCTGTAATTTATTGTGTTCAAACCTATGGACAATAATATTCACATCTAGATATCGATAAAATACCGCTATTTTGTTTTGTGTGTGTATATATGTATAAACAAAAACTTTTATACAATTTCAAATCAATATTAAAGAATTAATTAATTAGAGTTTTCACTTAAATACCAAATGAGTGCGTATGTGTCAATAACAAAAATTAATTAAGTTAATATTCTGTCAGTTAGCCAGACAATCAATAATCCACAAACCAAATGTGAAACATTTAATTTTTTAAGTCACTGTGAGTTTCTCGTGATAGAAAAAACATCCATACTGAAATATTTACAACACACTTGCCTTTCTGTTTTTTGTGCTGTTCTGTTTTTATGAATTTATTTGCTTGCCTATAGAAAATAATAAAATAAAATTTTACGAAAATAGTCGTTATTAAAAAAGAATGAAATTATTGGTATTGCGCCTAAATTGCATGTTTTTAACAAATTATCATCAACATAATCATTTACAAAACTTAATATCAGCTAATAGCTGCCATAGTTTGTTCGTTTTCTATTGTTGTTGTTGATTTAGTTTTGTTGGTTCCGTTCGTTGTTTGAATGTCTGGCGATTGGATATTTTGTGCAGACAACATAGATATTTTTTTATACATTAATAGATACTACATACATACATATTTGTAATTCGAATGTAGTTTCTTTTAATATGACTTACAAACAATTGTTTAATGCACTAAATACAATACATATCTAAACATACACTTGACCCTCATTTTACAGTGAAAATTGAAAATCTGTTTTAAGATTCATAAATGAGTGTCAATCTTGGAGTTTATCCAGATTTTCTTTATATAAAATCGTTAAAATTTTATATATGTTAATCATAATTAGGAGTTTTACTAAATTTAGTGTTGTCTGGTAGACCAGAGGTTTTGTGTTCGATTCTCACCTGAGGCACTGGTAAAGGTGCGCACAATAGACCCAATAGAAGCCTAGGTATGTATATATATTCTCCGTTCAAAGTAACTACATAACTATGAAAAATGTTGGTGCAAAATCTTTAGCGTTTTATAAAAAGAATATTGTCTAATGTTTAGAAGTTCTGTGTTTCTGTTTACTTTCGATGGAAGCATAGCAATAATCGAGTTTAGCTATCCTCTACGTGCTCTACATTTTTCTATATCCGTTCGTTAAATTCGTATAAGTAGTTGTGTCCATTAGGGCGGGGTTTTCAGAAGATAATCTACCTTCTACCTTAAGCCTAGTTTAACTGAGTAGCAAGAAACCCGCCTAAAAACTGTGTGTTAACTAAGAAAATGTACCATCATACTCTCCCCGGACTTCTTCATTCAAATGTGAATTGTTTAGTGATTCTAGCCATTATTCTTTTATTCCAAGTGAATGTATGTACTTCATTGTCTCATCCAAATTTTTAATTCAGCTCTTGCTACGTCGAATGGTTTTGCATTCGTCCGCTTAGCTTGCTCAAGCATATTTCCCTTTAACACATGTGCCTTTTGAAAACGTATCTTTTCGCGTCATATTCTATTTAATTTTCTATCGGTCTTCCGCTTGGAATCTAGTGTTGTGATTAGATAGCCCCCGCCTGATCGTGATCTTTTATCTGTGACCAATGTCTCCCAGCTCCTTCTTACCTCCTTTATCGGATAAAGAATTTTAGGATAGTTGTGAACATGGACTTGTTTTTAACATCGTTACTGATATGATAAATATGAAATCTTATAATCTTTGGTTTCACACAACTTTTCAAACAATCGATCATTAGTGGACTAAGTTCATGCTAATTTATCGGATTTGCGATGTGACTCTTTTAACTTTTTCTTGTGAGTAGCAATTAAAGACCGATGCTATGCGAATAAACGATTCGCATTCTAAAGTATTAGTAATTTGTTTAGTAATCCCTTCAATGACCACTTACCTATTGTAGTTGCAAATATATGGAAAAAGAACAAAAATTTCCCCCTTTCTCTGCGAGTATCAGGCATTAGATGTCAAGAGAAACATTCAACTACCAACACTGGTGAGTTATATGAACCTAGAATTAAAAACCTACTCAGTTATCTGATGACTGTAGTAAGACTACATTATTATCAGATGATTGAAGTATCTGTCTTAACGGGTTCTTAGACTTGACTGTTTGCGAAAATTGAATCACCAACCAATATAATCCTTCTCTAACTTAAATAAACTAGAATACATATTATAGTTTTACGAAGCATGTGTACACTTTATATTTTTATACATTGTTATCCATTAGTGAATTGGATATTGTCAACTTAGGATTGGGTGTAGTTTTATGCTATTGTGTCATACTACGCCAAACAATACTATTGTAGCTGTGGTCAGTGTGGTGATGATGATGATGGTGGTGGTGGCCTACTCTATTACCTAATTAAAATGTGTTTACTAAATTACAATGCAACAGAATTTAATTGTTGAATTAATGTTGTGTGTATGTGTGTATAAACTTTTCTTTATATAAATACATTTCATCGTAAGTATGACGTGTGAAATTATGTTGCATGTATAAAATAAATACTTTTTAATAAAATTACTTTCCTTTAGATAATTCATATAAAATAAGTACACATGTAACACTTTTTTGATTAACAAAATGCTACAAAGTTTTTTTAATAGTAAATTTAAATTTTGACCATACCGTTATTAAGTAAGTAGTTAATAGTAATTAGAATATATTTGATGGTTTATGGTAGCTTTTATATATAAATATTTAAATATGCGTAATCATAAAACTGACCTGAGTAACTTTCATATGTTTAAATAAGTATATTAGAAATTAATCAATAAGTTTTATATTAATAGAAAATATTAAATGTCTGCACATTTGTAAGCAAATAAGTGTAGGGGGAATCAAATGTTAAGTTATTTGTGAGATATGTACAAACCTACCCTAACTGAATACTTAGTATAATGTGGTTTTCAAATCTTTTTAATTGTTTCTTAAAGTGAAAACATAGAACATTTTTTCAAATTCTCAGTTCGATCAGATTTTTTAAAAATTTTTGTTTATCTAATTAATACGGTACCTATATCTGGAGAAATACATTTCATCGTAAGTATTTTTAAAATGAATAAATGAAGACAGTTTAGGCAATAAGGAATTATAGTTAATACATAACATGTCGGAAACTGATCCCATATAGAACGTCATAGTCAAGCGAAACTTTATATCAAATATCAATTGCTACACGGATGGCTCAAACTGGGAGGTGACACGGGCATGGGTTTATAAATAGAAGAAACGGAATGCGTAAACGTTAGAATAAATATGGCGTCAACATATCAACATGTTTACTGACAGCCTAAAGATAAGTAGGGCGATTTTAAGTTAAATCTAAAACCGTAAAACCTCTTGGAAGAATGAAATATTAGATAAAGAGAGCAGGACAAAATTGAACTTGCGGATTCAGACAAAAAAGAAAAGGACAATGAAACTGGCACTTTTTGCCATTGTCAGGTTTTCATCAAAGTTAGATCCAAATGTCTTGGTAGTGCTATTATTCTGTATATAACACTCCTCATGAATTTTGATTGGATAATTCTTAGGAATTACCGTTTGGAAATTGAGCTTTTAAACATCGGATGATAATATATTAATTGAAAAATATATAAAGTTTTTTGGTTTTACCTACAAAAATTTTCCATGAAAAAGGGTGCACAACTGACGTTATAGTGTAAGTATTGTATCAACCTTAACTATTCCAAAGACGATTGGGATCGCTTTCAAACAACCGGAGTTTTACTTGATGAAACATGGTCAACTCAGTAACATCTGCTTCGAACAACATGTTTTTCCTTTTTGTATATTTTACTATAAAAAACAAATACCTATTCCTATTATTTATGGAAGCATCTTCTCAGTCCTGTCAGTCCACTTTCCCTAGACTGTATTAGTGGTTTTTTGGGTCTGTCTCAAGTCTGGCTAATCATTGCTCTGTAGCGCCCAATTTGTTGTGTACGATGTTCTTGGTTGCTTCCTTTTGGGAACAGCCTATTCTCTACGAGTCGTTTTGACGAAAACTTCTTTCACCAAAGTAAAGTTAGGATTATCTAGACCTTTTTTCGTTTTTGCTTTACGTCAGAGATATCGGACAATCATTGGAAGAGATTAATATTGGTAATTTAGTATAATTAAGGGGGTTTTACATTACAATACTTTGTATTAATATCGGTTTTTCATTGTCTGTAATACAAAATTAAATTTGTTGTCAAAATGTATTGAAGAATTTTTATTCGTGTATTATGAAACCCATTTTTTTGGTTTACTTTCAATTTAAAATTGATTATGACGAAAATTATGGTGAAAAATAAAAAAAACTCAATTTACAAATTAATATCCTAAAGAAAACTACAAATAAATTGTGTATTTTGTAATGAAATAGATTTAAAATATTTTTTAAAAGCTTAATACATTTCAAATTACAAAATGTTTTAGTTTTTCAGACTGCAGTACATTTTAGTGGGGAGGGTATATTGGGCTGATGTTTGTAACATATAAAAATATTCGTTATACCCTATACCTTAAAGTATACCAATCGTCTTAGAATCGTTTTTTGAGTCAATTAAGCTATGTCCGTCTTGATGGCTGGCGCAAGGTACAGGTCGCAATTTTCTAGATAGTTTGATAAAAATTGGCAACAAGGAAGAAGCCTATTGAAAATAGATAAAATCGGTCCATTATTTCGCCTAGCCCCCCATACAAACGTACCCCCGAAAAGAATCTTCGGACTCATAATTATGTTAAATGTTCTATTATTTCAACAAAATTCGGCAAAACTTAGTTTTATAGAACTTTTAATGACATTACCGATTTTTGTAATGATCGAGCCTCATTTGAACCTATCATTTGAACTTAGCCCCCATACAAACTCCTTTCAGAAAATGACTTGAAATCAAAATTCACTTATAAACACTAATAAAACTTTTAAATTCTACATAAATAACTTTAAAGTAGACGTGAAATCCTTTACTAACATTTATAAGGATAGGCCCATATTTTCCTCTACTCCACTTTGAGCCCCCTTGTAAAAAATCTAATTTTTTGCCAAAAATAAGTAAAAATATTTCGGAACAGATTTAAAAAACCAATCAAATGCTTTATTTTTTAAATAATCCCCATTTTTAACATACTGACCGTTGTAGGGTATCATATGGTCGGCTATGCCCGACTATACACTATACACTATACACTCATACTTGGTTAATAATAATTTGTATTAACACAAAATCAGATAATGTAAAGTACCTTTTAATATTGATATTGAAAGGTCTTGAATAATATTTAAACAGATTTATGATTTATTCATTAACCTTCAAAATTTTCAAAAAGTCTAAGTAAACTAATGAACCGATTTCTATCACATTTATAATATTTCTTTCTTTTATAAAAGTGGCATGATTAACGGTTAATATGGATATAGTATAATCCAATCAGAAAATGATTTTAATCCAATTGGTATGTAAGACCAATAATTTTTTATAAATTGTGGCCTCCATAATATTTTCGTTAATATATACCAAATGTTAAAAGCCTTTAAAAAAATAAATGTCAATTAAATATTTTGCTGGGAGTAATGTTTGTTCTTATTGAATATAATAGTTGAATTGTAGCTAAAATTTGTATAACAGTTTTAATCTGTTTGTTCTCCTAAAGTTATCTCTTCTACTCTCTAGCTCTCTTTCTCTCTCTCTCTCTCTGAACTAAGCGTGTAATCTCTATTTATGTACAATTTATAAGATACTTGTCGTAAGTGTGTATCTTTTGTGGTAGAAAAAAGTGATGTCATGCTGTATGATGCCACCCTGTTGCATTCTACAATAACAAAAATATCAAACTGATAGTAACATGACGTTAAAAACAACAAGACGACAGACGTATACTTAACATCAAATACAAAATATTTAACATTAAATTACTCTTTAAATGTCAATGTGTGTAAATAAAACTTATTTGTTATTATGTTTATTGTAAAAACTATACGAAGCAGACGGTCTGGCAACTTTTATAATGAGAAATGTATAAAAATCTAGTGAGAGTGATAAAGAGAGTAGGGGATATAATAAATATTTTCAATTATATTGAGAGAGAATACATCATGATAGACGACATACAGTTTTATATTTTACACAATAGATGAACGCACGTACACTACGCGAACGGGTCACAAATTGTCCAATTAAACCGAAGTTCAAATAAAATTAAATTAATTAATTGTTTCTGACATATTCAAATCGTCATCATCGACAACATCATCTTTATATTGTAAGCAATTTCGCCAACAAATTGCGTGTTTATAATTTCAAATAAAAAATAAAGTGAACAACAAAATATATTACATAGATACATACACACACAATTAATATTATAACAAATAAATGAAATATTTTTATTTAAATAAAAGTCGATTTGAATACGGTTAATGTTTTATATTCCTGCTTTTGATTTTGAGCGGATTTATTTTGTTGCTAGCAATAGTAATAAAATATTGTACAAAATAACCTTCTAAATATACATTATCGTACATACAAACAGCAGCAAAAGAAAAAAAAATACCAACAACCACAACATAAATACATACATACATACTGTATCTGTATCTGTTATAAACATTGATTTCAATTAGTGTGTCGAATTGAGAATATTATCGTTTTGCTAAGGAAACGGAAGGAAAGAAAGTAATAAGGAAACAAACAACAAAAATACTCCTAGTTGGAAACAAGTGTAAGTTTTTCTTGCTTTCTTCTTCCTTCAATAACAGAAGGCGCAAAAACACAGTTACAAGTGTATATGTATTTTATTTATATTAAAAAGTATATTATATACACACATATACGTATATACATAAATACAAAACATATACTAAATATGTTTAATTAAAACAAAAACAAATGCGTTGTTTGTTTAAAATTTTGAAAAGAAAAAATGGATTAATATTAAAAAAAATTAATAAATGAAAAAAAAAATATATTAATTATATTTTAAAGCTTTCAAATTATATTGATTTTGGGCGTTTTTAAATAAAACAAATGAAATGAAAAAAATTGAATTAAAAATACAGTTGTTGTGAGTGTTGAGTGCTGAGTTCATCGCAAAAAATATAATGAAATCTACCACTGACTGAATGACTGCCTGCTCTGTTTCTTATACTCTTAATATTCTAACAAATAGTGTGAGTTTCCATGTGTGAGTGTGCGTGTGAGTGATTCCACTAATAAAAAAAATATGCTAGAAATAACCCAGCAGTTCTGCAAGACAGTCCCGTGTGGTTTTCAACTACTATATAAAGGGTCAATATTGGTTAAGGAATTCATTTTTTAACGAATGACTTCCTATATAAAAGTTTTTAAGTAAATTGTGAAAAAAATGAAAATGGTTACATTCTAGATTACTTAGCACCACTAAAGATTACTTGTGACACTTTAAGTGTAAAAATAATCTAGAACTTTAGAAATAGATACCAGCTAAGTAATCAAACATTAAAACTCCAGTGAAAGTAATGGTTAAGGCAGAGTTTAATGGACTCCAGCAATATGGATACCTCAACTATTTGTAGAACTGCTGGGAATAGTGGTTAATATTTGAATAACACAAACTACATATATTAATTAATCAATTGGTTTAAAAAATATGACTCCTATTACCTCATTCAGTGAAAAAAAAATCAAAGTCATACTTGTATTAAATTTGTGTATTTAATTACCAAAATATTCATGTTTTAATATCCAATACATCATATATATTAATGTTTTCTATCGACCAATAGTATTATTATTATTCCAAAATCGTTTATTCATGTTCTGTTTACCAAATAAAAAATCAATACTTCTCCATTTCTTACATTAACTGATTAATTGCCAAGGCCGTGAAATTAAAAACATTTATACAGCGATTAATCATGAATGTCGTTAAATCGATTTTATTTTTCTTATCAGCATTTTAAATATTAACGTTTTTATATTGATTTATTTTGTTTAGATTTGATGTTCGGGAATTTAGTGTTCTAACATTATTTTCTTTGCCAGTTTTAGTGAAATTCATATAAAAATAAAAATAAATAATTTTATTTATTTAATTTTTAATTAAATTAATTATTTTGGTTGTGTGAAAAATTAAATGTGCTAAAAACTTACGTCATTTAGTAAAAATTGATAACATAAAATTTGAAAACTATAGTAAGAAAGATTTGGGGATTTCTAAGTTTTAACAATACTTATTCCATTCTTCATTTATTCTCACTTAGCTAATGTAAATTATAGTTTAAACAAAGTAAGTTTTGGGGGTAATGATTACAATTACAATTTTTATAAGAGATTGTAATTGAAGCTATACCAATTATAATTATAAGTAATTGTAATTGGTTACATTTCATTAGTAATATCTTTCATTATTTGTAATTGTAATTAAAGTCTTCCAATTACAATTACAAATAATTGTAATTGGTTATTAATTAATTAGAATTATTAAATTTTACAAGTAATACATTTCTTTATGAAATCATTATCCCCAATACTAAAACAAAGTATTGTTAGTTTTAATAATGCGAAATTAAGAGCGAAAAGCTTTGCTTTTTAATTGAAAAAGAAGCTGCAGAAACACGCCGATTTTTCAACGAAGATTATGATGAATGTGTTCCAATGTGCGCGGTATAAAACTAATTATTTTTACAGAGAATTCAAATATCGCTTAGATCAGCCCAGGAAGTTGGAAGACTAAATATTAGAGGTATTACTAGATTGTTGTCGAACTCAACAAGTACATGTAAAAAAATTGGGATCTACTTAAACAGAAATTTCAAAACATTTGTAAGCAGATCCAATATGTTTACTCGATACGTAAAATATCGTATGTGATGCCCGGTCAAATAGCCGAATCGACATCATTACATAGTTTAGCTAGAGATACTAAAATATAGGCAGATCATTTCAGAGAAACTTTACACGCTTGTTAACATTTACGTACGTATCCATATACTTTGATAACTAATGTTATTGAACAATTATAAACACTTTGGTGTCAATTTGGTACGAGGCATGTATTATGCTGTAGATCCATTCTAGCGTTTTTTTCGCCAAAGCATTGAGTGCCTTTTATGACTTTTTAACATTTTACGCTTCAACCTGCGCAACATTTTTTTTCATAATTTAACGTGTTTTAAGTTATTAAAATTGATAAATAATTGTCAAAATCAGCTGAAATGTTCGTGCGCCACATTCTGACGCTTATAAAAGTAGAAAGTAGATTTAGTAGTGTCAAGGCATCCTATGATATTTTACATGTAACTTGCAGCATAAAAAAACATAAATACTTTTTTTAGACAGATACATAAATGCGAGAAATCGTAGAACGCGACGTGTGGACCTCCATCTTTAGTTTGAAACAAGCATTGGCCGATAAACCCCTAAAACATGCGTTTAGGAATCGGCTGTTAAAAACTATTTCATCAATGTGGTTGAAAAATTTTGTTTCACGCACCTTGTAGTCCAGATTTTGAACCGTTCGACTATTATCGGTTTCTATCGATGCAGCACACTCTCTCTAGGATATGCTGCACTTTAGAGCAGGGTTGGATTCGTTTTAGATTATTTTGACGCTGAAAAAGGGCAACACATTGGATATATTTATATTCTGAATATTTTAAAAATTTCCTGCTTTCTTTTGTTATACACTAATTTTTTCTTGAAATATTATTAAAAAATATAACAAATTTTAGTGAAAAACTATAGAAATTTAATTTAAAAAAAAAACACTCAATATCAATTCTATAAAATTCCAATTGATTCTTTTTAAATTGATTTCAATACATACCATGTATACATACATACATGATAATTTCTTAATTTGCACTTTATTTGTTTATTTTACTAGTTTACTTATTTAACAAAAATGATTAATAAACACGGCAAATTAACATAAATACGTATTTGTTATCTTTCTTAATAATATTCAAATAAATTGTATTATGTATTTTATTTAATGTTTATTTATTGAATTCTTATGTCTTTGCCAATTTACAAATGTCAAAAAAATCATTATATAAAATAAAATTTTGCAAATATTCATTTTCTAAACAAAATGATTTGTATACAAATTTCCGCTTAGCAAAAAGAAAAGAAAATTTTAAAATCTCATTCATAAGACCCATCGTTCGCTGAAGCATGCAAAAAAGCATTTTCTGTTAAAAATTTAAAAGAAATAAATACACAAACATAATATATTTATGTACTATAAATATATTTTAGAAAATGAAAGTGTATTTAATGTATGTATGTGTTTTTATGCTCAATGCATAGAGTAGTAATATAAACAAAAAATCCTCTTAATTGTTAAAAGAAACAAATCACGAAACCTATGTTTAAAAAATTAAATAACATTGCTCCAGTAAGATTTTAACTGTTTTTTCTTAAGCCTTCCTGCATTAAAAAAACTGAGCACGAACTGAAATTACTTTATGGCGTAAAAAATTATGCTAATTATTTGCGTTATTTTATTTTGTTTTTATTTATATATAATTTTTGCAAAACATATGTCAACAATATTTATACAGTGTTCGAAATTTACAAATTTGAACACATTTTAAATATTATTAAAAATATCGTAATGATTTTCATTAAATAAATAAAAAAGTAAATTGAATGTTTATTAGTCATGTGAGTAGTGTTGCCAGAAATATCTTTAATAATTTTTACACTGATGAAAAATAATTCATAATTCTACTAATTTTAAAGACATTTCAAAATTCATTAAAAAAATCAAAAACCGTTTTTAATTTGGCTGAATTCCCACAAAAAAGAAATGTTTTCCACTTGACAACACTGGTTTAGATTTATCGAAACTTATATATGAAATGAGGCGAAGTCATTAGTATATATTGGACGGTTATATACAACCTAACATGTTCCGATCGAATGCCACTCAATTATGAAACATTGATCTCGCAAAATCATGGTCAAACAGAAGACTAAAGTTGTAAACAAAAGTTCGTGATATTACTGACTTGGATTAATTGTTAACCGACTGCCAAGGGCAATAAAGTAATCAGTTAAATTAGTTTAGTTTACGGCAGTATTAGACTGTATGAAAGGCATTAACGACTTTCTTCATATCGGCACTACACCACTGGGGAATTATTAGCAACGAAAAAGACAATTCAATTGCTTTTAATAGCAGAGAACTTGAATAAAGAGTTTTTAAAGCTTAGTCTTTTAAAATAATGACTGGACAAATAGGTCTTAGAGCACATCTTAGCCAAACGGACGAAAGGACTGATGTTAAATGCTAAACTAATGCCAAACCTTTATTGAAATAAGATTAAAACACTGTATTGGTGTTGTTAATATTAGAATGTGGGATTCTTTCTTATAAACACGTGTGCTAATAATAACAGAAAAGAAGAATAGACTTTATGGGTCCATCCTTTCCATTTTTTAGATTTATTTTAAATATAAATATGTTTATCGTTATTAATATGGAATTGTTTTCACTTAAGGCGGGTTTAAATTAAACTTTAAAAAAATTAGTCGGACTTTAATCGATAATTGTGTTTTTAGATTTAAGAGCATTTTACTTTGTAAGTATTGCCAACTTTTTAGTCGAAAACGTAAACAATAAACAGCTTGTTGTTGCGAATATTATTTTTGTAAAATGAAAAATTTTAGAAAAAATTTAAATAATCATTTAACTTTTGATCAATTGGCCAATAACACTCAATTAAACTAAGATAAAGAAAGTAAAGGTTTAAACAAAGAATGTCAATTATCTCAATCAGAAAAAAACAACCGTTCTTAGAGCCAAACTCTAAAGAATTGAAATATTGATTAATTTTATAAAAAATCTTAATATTTGTATCACCATTAAAGCAGTTTTCCGGGATGCCGAGTATATTTTTATTATAAAATCAATTAAGTTAATGGAAAATTCTAATTTCCCCAGAACCTGTTGTGCATTCAACAGACAGAGAGTTTAATCTATTAACAGATCTATTCACCTGAAGTGGATACTATATGGGGCTCCAGTAATGTCTGATTTAATAGTTTACAGAATATTAAAGCTGTATTCTGGCGGTCCTATATTAAATCGTGAACTGTTTTCATTATGTCAATAGAGCAAATGGAAATTCCAAATTTTCCCAGTATATAACATATTGTGGAATCAATTGACAAGCAGGCTAGTTTGTCTTAGTATATAAGAAGGACCTGAAATATGCATACATATGTGAGTTTATAATTAAAACAGAATGACGTATTTTTATAGAAAATGGGTGTTGTCGTAGTCGTTTTTGAATATAGCTATGAACCTAGATTTGTATTAAAATTTGCATATTTTGTGATGTACTGTAAAATAAATTTTTCTTCCATATATTATTTTTATGCAGTGTTATTTTCACACTTCTTCATGTTTACATTTGTTGACGTTTTTTTCAAGTTTCTTTTGTTGTTGTGAGCAAACTCCGTAATGCGTGCTTTTGTCACACGTATAACAGTTGTCCACATAGATTTTGTTGGTTGTTTGAGAGAGCACTTATAGAGAAAGAGAGAGAGAAAGAGGACAATAATACAATAAAAATCTAAAAGCATATCCAATAGATACTATAGTGTGTCACTCCAAAAATAAACATAAAAATTTAAGAAGAATATAATAAATAAAAATAAAAACACCAAAATAAAACTAAAACTGAAAACTATCCATTAAAGTCTGTGTCAAAAAAAATGTTGCATGCTACTGCTAACAAATACAAATACATACAAGAAGAAGCAGCAGCACGAAAATAATGCTTATATTAAAACAATTTTGTTGTTGTGAAGGGATGGAAGGGATGGGTTGGAAAAGCTGGCTGGATAGATGATTGTATTGTATTGCACAACTATTCATACGTGTTTCCCTTTTAATACATATTTTCAGAAATATTTTCCTACATTAAATTCTTCATATTCGCTCATTTATTCATTCACCCATTTATTCATTCAGTATTTTTTTTTTTTTTTGTTATTTTAATAGTTGTTTTTGTTTTTCACTTGTCTTATTATTATTTTTCGTTATTATTGCTGTTGCTATTGTAGTTGCTGTAGTAAAGTAGATCAGTGTGTGAATATTTCACATTTTTATTTATTTGTTTGTTTTCCTCTTTCAACCCCACCAACGACTGGCACCACAAACTACACCCTCTTTGCTGGTGAGTTAGTTGGCCACTATATCTTGTTTAACGAAAAAACAATCAAACCCAACTAAAGCAAAGAGCCCACCAACGTATTATACATTCATCTATCCAATGAAGCAACCCCCTATCCCAACAAATTTATTCATACTATAGTCATTCATATCGGTTTTGTTCATGCTTAAGTATTTATTTTTTTTTTTAGCTTTTTCGCAATTAAATCAAGTCACAGGCTAAAGGGCGTGGCATTTTTGTAACATTTTTCACAAGTGTCGGCCTTCGATTTTTATTAAATAAATTTTTATATTCACTTGTTTGTGACAAGTAAAGTTTGCTTCTAGTATTCTATAGAAAAATATTCGCATTTTTAATTTAACCAAATTATTGTGTTGTCCAATTTAAATTAAAATGACAATTAAGTATTTATTCACTTAAATTATGATTCAAGCATGACGTTTATATTTTAATATTTGTTGAATTTTTTAACAACTAAAACAAATATTTAATAAAGAATTTTAAACAAAACCACTGTTTATAATAAACACAAAAAGTAGTAAATATTACTTTTTAAATGTTAATTTTTTATTTATATTTTTAAATTAGTTTACACTTATAATAATGTGTTAGAATATCGTCATTATTGAGAGAATAAACAAAATGTGGATATGTATATATGTATTATTTTTTTAGTACGCAAGCACTTGTTCGAAATTGAGAGGTAGTGCTGTCAGATTTGTTTTTTACACTGCTTTGCAATGATAAATTTCTATCGTTTGCAAGGATCTACCACGATTACCAAGCAATATAGGGACATTTTTAGAAATACATATGTTTGTCATTTACCGATTTAACTTTAAATTTTATCTGGATAATTTATAAAACTAAGTTCCAAACAGATTTTTAATTCTATTATTAGTAACATATCAGTCAAAATTTTTATAAAAAAATTAAATATTGAATATTTTCTATTTTTACATACCCCAATTGCCCTACTTTGTATACATTTAAACCTATCCCATGAGGGTATATGTGTTCCGAGTTACAAACTTCGCGTTTCTCTGCAGTTGTAACTTCTAGTATACAAATACATAGATACATTCTTTCTACTTTTGTGACAGACGCGTATGATGAGAGAAATCGTAAAACGCATTGGTTGGACCTCCAGCTTTAACGTTTTCTAAAGTATTAAGCAAAAGCTTAAATCTGACTTTTTCGGCAGTTTTTGTGACATGATTCGACGGTAAATTGTGAAAAAATTGGCAACACTGATCAACTCACAGCCTAAAAGGCTGTATCAGATATCAACAAATTTTAAAAATGGATCCATTTAACTAAAACTACGGGAAAATCTATACGGGTTTTTAAATATTTTATTTTCTATTAGTGATCTTCATCTTGTATTATTACAATACACGGGGGAAAATGTTTCCTTGGCCTTTCCTTGGTATGATTTGACATTGGATCGAACCAGAGCACCAGATAATCTGGTATTAAGGGTGGCCAGTTGCCCGCAGGACTTTTTCCTGTCTGGTTATTTAGTTGAGTGAAAAGACAGTTGGTTGGAATTGTTTTTTTCCATAATAAGTTTCTGTTTCACGGGGAAGTAATAGCTTTTCATGACAAGTTTTTGTTATCGTTATTGACTTACAAACCACAGGGTAGGCTGCGTCATAATCGTTGGGTATGAACTGATAATGCTGAGATTAAGCATTGGAATTATGTGTTGTCTTTTGGATATGATGTATCTGACGTAAGAGATGGATGGTTGAAGTGAATAGATGTGACGGGAGATACGAAGTGTTGTGTGGAAATATGCAAGTTTACTAGACATTCGATATATATAAATGAGAGTGGTGGACTGTCCCGTGTCCACCCAGTGATTGAAAATTTAATGAAAATCTATAAAAAGAAACTTTCACTTAGAGGATATAATAGTAATTTTTATTTATGTGATTTCTTTAAAATTTTACAAAAAATACTTTTGAGCATTTAACAATAACAATAATCGAACTAATTGAACATTTGTTCTATAGTTTCACATCAAAATCAATTCTAAAATCTCTTAGTCATCCCAAATTCAAATGTATTTTTATTTCACTAAATGTTTAAATATAAATACGCACCAACAAATGTGGCTATTTTTAAAATAACAAAAAAATATAGAGCATTAAGTATTTTCACATTCCCCAATGGATGACGCTATTTATTTAAAATGTAAATAAATATACTAAATATTTTCATTTTATTTACTGCTGCTCTCACCTTCTCACTTCCCACTCGGTTAATTGTCAATAAACTCTCCTCCGTAATTTGGTTGCGCTGCTGGTGTTTTGATTATTTTTACCTGAATACTTAGTTATGCAATTTTTTGTTTTTGTAGTTTCCATTAGAACAAACGATCGACCGCAAATTATCAGCAAGTCAAACATTCCTACAAACATAACAAGTTGTGCTATTAGAAATCTCCAAATAAATGCTTATTTCTCTAACAATTCCTCACTTTAATTTCAACATTTAATTTGCAATAAAATTGCAATTGGGAATTATTTAATATATGGGGGATTTTGCACAATTGAATGCGTCCTTGTGTATAAGAGACTATTCAATGTAATGTCCTTATTTGGTTTCACTTGACACAGATTCATACGCCAAATCAGGTATTTCAAGGTTAACAACACACAATATATGGTAAATGCATAAATAGTGAGAATACAAACAACTAAAGCACACTTGGAGGCTGATTTGGAAGGCTATCAAGGAAATACAAGTAGATTCAATGCCGTTGCTCTATAATTGCTAAATCCTTTGGCAGTTGAATCAACCCAATGGGTAATTTATTTGCAATCGTACAATTTATAAGTGTATTTTACGTTTGTATGATTGTTGTTTGCAATAAAAAAATATATATTTCTACTCCATGCCAAGAACAGTTCTCCTTTAGGCAGTTAGATATTATTGTGTGTTTATGTTTTTTCTGTTTTAAGGCTTCTTGAAATTGAAATTTATAATAAGAACATGAAAATATTTTGTTTTAATCTATTGAAAGTTTTAATTATTGCATATAAATTGTATATAACATAAATAAAACAGGAACAAAAACAAAAGTATTTGCACATTTTCTTTCTAAAATGGAAGCCTCAGTAGGTTAGTGAGAGTATTCTAGTCTGGTAGACGGTTCGATTCCCACCTGTGGCACTGGTTAAGAAGCGCACAATAGGCCCGGTAGATTACCAAATCTATATTTTTATATAGAACATCAATGTAAACTAATCAATATTTGTTATAGATAGATTGTTGTCCAGTCTACAGAAGAGCCCATACGCTACTCCAAAGAATAAAAAAGCTATCGAAAAAACTCTTTTTTAAATATTGCCTGGTCATAATATCTTACAGTATTCTTTACAATATTCTCTTCCAAAATAAGTTGATTTTAATTTGATTTGCAATTTTAAGATTGGACTTGACCCGATTTACTTAGGGCGGGTTTCTTACTCCTCATTTAAACTAGGTTTAACTTGCTGTTAGATTAAACTCAGAACAATTTTAGGCGTACTTTAACCGATAATTGTGTTTTTCAGTTTTGGATTTAAGCTCAGTTAACTTTGTTAGTTTTGCCAACTTTTCACTCAAGAACATAAACAATGAACAGCTGTTTATGCAAACAATACTTTTGTAAAATGGAAAATTTTGGAAAAATGTTAAATAAACATTTAAAACAATAATAAATAAAACAAAACAAATCAGAAAATTGCAATTTACTTAAAATATTAAGTTTTTGCTCTTCCGAAATCATTGTTTTATTGTTTTTGTTAATTGTGTTTTCTCAATTATAACTTGAGTTTAATTGGCCAATTACACTCAGTTAAACTAAGATAATATGTAACTGTAATGATAACTGAAAAACACGAAACATATATTAAACCATGTTTAACCAAAGAATGAAGATTATCTTTATCAGAAAAACTTGCCCTTATTGTTTTGTTAAAGATAAAAACTAAGAGATTTCATAAATATGAAAAATATCACTAATAATTTCAATTTAATTTTTCCTATTTTTTTTCTTTTTTTAATTTATAATTTGTGTTCTTTTTTTACAGGTCGGAACGCTCTATAGTACGTGTATCAATATACCAAAGTAGTCAACCACAACAAATTTGCCCTCCCGAATATTTTACGAAATTTGAAGATAATTTAGATAATTCATTAAGTAACTATAACTGTAATTTAGAAGACATCATGACGACAGCATCACCAATACCTGGCTATGACAGGCAACAAAGGTTTGTGCTAAAACTCAATTTAGTTTATCTAATAGAATATTTAATATATTATTGTAATTTCTTTTTTTAATTACAGTACTGATTCCGGTTGGGATAATCCCTTTCGCCCTGGCGGCGATTTATCTAGAGAGGCTGATGAAATTGTTAAAATGATAAGTGGTTAGTAAATAATAATAATAAGTTATCTTTAGAACATTTTTTATGCTTATATACGTTCTACCTGATCAATACAACTGGAATGGATAGGATGATTTTTGTTGTTGTTGACAGCTTCCACATGCTAGGCATATATTGAGGACGTCACGGTCTATGAAGGACTAGTAGGCTATGAGTCTGTTGCTCCATCCCGATCTCGGTTGTGCCAGAGCAACTCTTGTTTTCCTCAGCAGGTTCTTTTTATTAATATCTGCTATGAGCGGTGGCCGACCTCTAAGCACGATATTCACGCGGTAACCTGAAACCGCGTTATTGATGGCGTCCCTATGAATTTCGTTAAAAGCTGCTGACATGCCTCGGGGAAGCATCCAACTGTGTAATGTTAAAGTTGGGATGACATCCCTGGATGACCTGTTTGGTCTACATGACATTATGTTCCCTGACTAGGAGGACCTTCGTTTCCTCGTGGTGCTCTGAGGTTATTTGCATGCAGACCATTACAGTCCTTTTGGAAGCATTTTGGCAGCTTTGAATATTTCTCCACTGACTATCACTCAGCGAGGGAGACCACACTAGAGCAACATAATTGACGACTGACTGGCCAATTGTTTTATAGGTAGCCAACAAGGTTTCTTTGTCCATTCCCCAGGTGCTGCCTGCAGGCGCTTTGAGCGCTTGTTTCTACTTCGAAATGTGTAGGATGATGTTTCGTTAGGATTAGGTATTATTTAAGGCTATCTTATTGTTGTTGCAACAGTTAAAATCATACAATTTTTAACCTAGGGGTTTTGCTTTGATGTCCAAACCAATAAAAATGCACTTTTCCTACTGAATTAGTTCATAAGCCCATTGACAAATTGTAGGAAACAGGTGCCTTAACAGACCTAAACACTTGATTATGTGAGAAGTAGAGAGGTCTAGAGTCTAGACAGTTGATTCAGAAGCATTATGGGAACACAAGCTGATTAAATGTTATGGATTTCTCGGTCTATGCTGATATTATATTTCGGTGAAATCCCAGAAATCTTCTATATTTTTTATAATTATATTCTCTATTTATGGATCTTCATTTCTTACGAAGAGAATCATAATGAATATCAAGTCTTCGAGTGTAGTTAGATCTTTTCATAGATCTTCACTTTTTAAGAACGGAATTAGAATGGATCCATTTCATGGTGTATAATTATTCTTAATTTGACCGAACCTTACATGAGGCTTTGATAATTTTTTCATCTACATCATTCACACATTAGACTGGTTTATTACCACCAGGATTAACCTTTCAAAAATCCTCTTCCGGTTTAAGCTCTGTTATATCAGTGTGACAATAGGTGTTAGTGATGTACTACAGATTTTGAGTTATATATGCTGGGGCGATGGGTGGAAGATGAGAAAATCTTCACCACAGATGGTAAAATCAATATCGGTCTGTGGTGTTTTCTCTCTGACCTACATACCCTTTCCTGGATTAGGTATGGGGCTAAATATTAGTTTTTTTTCCAGAATACACATTGAAAATCATCAACCTGCTTGTCAAGGAGTTTCCGAAAATAAACTACATTTTTCTAATGATATGCTATCATGAAGTTTGAAGCACTGTTGTTGTAGCAGCGACACGTGTAAAGTCGGTGTGGCTGGGTTGACATCATAAAGATGTCATTTGTAAAGTAAAAATACAAGCAAAGAATATGTTCTTTTTGCTTATATTTTTTTACAATTTTTAATTTATAGTTTCAAAACGACTTTAGAAAATTTTAAAATTAACATTTTTAACACATTAACATTCTTATATTTTAGGTGGTAAACCCATAACACCAACAGAAGAACATGCGATAGGCAATGGAAAGTCACAGACTAATGGTACGGCTGGCAATGGAACAGTGGTAACAGAAGATATAACAAAATCGAATGTAAGTGAAATTAAGAAAAAATCAAATATTTATTCAAAGTTATTTTATAACTTATTGTTAATTTTTGACAAAGGTATCCCCAAATCAGTCCGCACAAAATGGAACGAATGGTACACACAGAATACCAACATCTACGGCAACAACTGGTGGTGGCGCAGTAAAGCCAGCAGAAAATAAAGGTGTTACATCATCAGCTCAAGTCTCAAAGCAAGTGGTACCTGGACCTACATCGGCTAGTCATGTTGTCATAGACGAAAAGAAAAACAAGAAAAAGGGCTGTTGTGTTGTTCAATGAACGAACAAAATCGGACAACAAATTAAGTTTGAGGCAGTTATAATAAGGAGATAAATATTATTATTATTATGTTATTTTTGGATGATAATTAAGAGACAACTGATGATGAACCATATACAGACATATATAATTAAAACGAAGCATAAATGTGCAGGTTGCTACACATCCTTCTAATCCTCCTCCTTGGCATGCCTATTTGTTTATGTATAGGAAAACAAACAAACAAACCAACTTATATGTTAATCATAATATATAATATACATACATATATTTTTTACTAAGCATATTTATTATTATTTATATGTATACTATTTTGCGATGATTATTTATGCGACTCTAGCAATTGCAACAATAACAACTCAAAAACAAAAAAATAACAAAACAAAAAATGAACTAAAAACGAGAAATAAAACTCTAAATTAAATTAGTTATATATTGTATGTAGTAGAAATTCATATATAGTCCAGTATATGTATTCACCTACACTCTACTACACATTGAGCAGCTTTTTTTATCCTGATGATCTGTTGAGAAGATTCCTTTTTTTTGTTTTTAGTTTATTATATCTATGTGAGTGTAATTGTTTTTTCCTTCTCCATATTGCAATTATTTTGTATCTATATGTACTATGTCTTGATTCATTGATTGTTTGATTGATTGTCAAATAGATCTTATTATTTTATTGTGTATATGTATGTATGTCGAAACATACGTACACTGATACCATTAGTTATTTATTTTATATTTATTAATTTACACCAGATCCTCCCTCTCCTACTCTATTTATCTATTCTATATATTTCCATTTAAATTTTTTTAATTTTGTAAAAGTCTATTAGGTACATGAACAAAAATTAAAAAAAAAGAAAATAAACAAATAAAAAATCGCATTTAATAATACAAATACTTATTGCACATACTTCTACATATACATACATACAAACGACAGACCGACCGATAAAAATCAACAAATATACATACATATAATGGTACATGCATATATAAAGCATACAAAAGATCAAAAGATACGTTAAATATATTTATTTATTTACTTATTATATATTCTGAAACAAAAATGAAGAAAAAAGATGCAAAATACACACATTCTAACACCTAAACAAGAGACGGTATTAGATATTTAAAACAAATAAAGTAAATATTTAAAAATGATTGTATGAAAAAAAGCGAAAATATTTGAAATTGTATTGTATTGTATGTATGTACATGTGCATACTAGCACAAGCAAGTAAGCCAGCAAGCAAACAAACAAACAAACAAAATAGCAAACAAAATATTAACAAAATTAAAAAAAAAGAAAATGTAATAAAAACAAATTCAATATTTAATATTGTAAATTTCAAATTCTATGTTAAGTTATGTATGAAAAAAAAACAAAAAAATCTTAAATAAAATGAAAACTGAAACTCCGATAAAAAACATTTAGATAATTATCATGTTTTCAAAAACTGGCTTGTGTTTATCACACCAAAAATCCAAACAAAATGTTGTTCGATTTTTGTGGTTTTTGTTACTTAAGACTTCCAGGAGTATCAATAAAAATATTGATGACATAATGTTTGCACATGGAGAAATGAAATTCAAAAGTTCAACTTTCAGAATTAAAATTTTTTGGTTTATAATATAGGTCAAATAACATGATGTATACAAAAGTAAATAACTTCTTTTAGCAATTAAAACTAGGATTACAGATCATAAAATTTTAGTGCAAATTTTAAATTTTTTTTCAAGTGATAGTTAGTCTTACATTTTAACAACCCTGAAAAGAATAAGTAAACAAAAACCTAATTTGAACGCATCTTTTAAAATTTGTAGGGAAAAATCAGCTATTAAATCCCTAATTGGTGTGTTTTCCACATCTAGAACTGTTCATAAATTACGGAAGTCTCTCAACGTGGTGGCTAAATATTCAAACTTAATTTGAGTCAGGGGACACGGAAGTTCGTATGGCAATAATATTCCTGACACTTTGGCAAGAGCTGGCACCATGCTTAGCGGACTGGAAATAGATTTAATATACGGTGTTCCACTTTTTATATTAAAGAGGTAGCGATGGTCGCATGAACAATGTGCTCAATATCTATAGCGTTGTGGCACATATTAATAGGCCTAAATATCTCCTTGATCTGCAAATACCCTCAGCAAAAAAAGTGTTATAAAAGATGTAGTACTTTCATTAGAAGTAGTAACTCGAGGTGCTTCATATTCGGGTATAAAACCTATGAATTTTACATTAGCGTGTCAATGAAGGGATGTTGTTCATTTTTGGCAACTATTAACTGCAAGTAAACTTGGTTTAAGAAGCTGTTAAAATCCGATAAAACACATTCTTTTAATGACACTCTTATGAAAATTTCACTGGTTTTCACCAAACCTTGATGTACTCCAAATATGTTGTCTGTAATGAATTTTCTACACTGAAAATAATACATGCTCAACTTTACGAAAAAAATTTCGTAACTCCTATTTTCGTAATATTTACAAAAATTTCGTGTATAATACGAAATATTATTTAATAAAACCCTTTTCTATTTTTACGAGAGTACTAAAACCTTTCGTATTATTTTTTTCTTAAATTTTTTGCGAAATTAAACATAATGATATTAGTTATATTATGATTAAATAAAACTACAACATTTTTATAAAATTTAATTATTCTCGAATTATTTTCATAAAAAAATTGAAAATTCGTGTGGAGAATAATTTTGAACTAAAATTAGAAAATTTATTTTAAAATGAACGAAAATGTTTGGATAAATTAATATTTCGCAAATTTTACCATATTTATTCAAAATTCCCTTCTTTCAATTTATGTAAATTAATTTTTTCAAGAATATTTTGCATTATACTAAAATATTTCGTACAATTTCGTATATATTACGGAAGAATTTCGTGGTGCGAAACAACGAACGATTCGTACAATGTACGACATTTTTCGTATATATAAGGCATAGATTTTTTCAGTGTACATCTCTTTTCTAACTTTTAACTCGGTTTTCATTTGAACGGAAATATTTGGTTTATAAAAGTGAATAATATGTAAACGCAGTTTTAGATGTGATTAAGATGTAGTTTGTAAAGTAGGACATCAATTATTTTTTGCTGGGCCACAACTAGGCTGATATTGATTGTTACTGGGCACTGTAAATTTGGTAAACATGCTAGAAGCATTTGCCTTCCGTTCAATGAAGGAGTTACCAAATTGGGGATAAAGAGGAGACTATACCTCACCTTTTTTGCAATTGTCCTGCCTTGGTAGAGACCCGAATTTTGACGCTAGGATCGGCTTACTTTAGTGATCTATCCGAATTGTCGAATATTCAATCAGAACGTTGAATATTCGACATTCAACGTTCCGATTTAATTCAAATTAGTCAGGACGTAATGTTGAGGTCATGCCTCTCTAGGGCAATTAGGCCTGGACTTTCTGCTCAGCGGTCTACTCTTTTTCTTTTATATTTTCTCTCTTTTCTCTATCTTTCTTTTCTTCCTATTGTTATATTTACGAAGGCATCAACCTGGACCGAAGTAAAGCTGAAATTGGATACCTAACCTACTATCCAATTGGTGCAAATTTCATCCAAATCGATTTTTTGAGTTGGGTCACGAAATTACCCATATGAATATGTATATAGGTACTATATTAAACTCCATGCATTAAAGAAAATATCTAAAAAAATAATTTTAACTACTTAACATAACGTTTTAATTTTGTATTGTGTGTACCGAACTTCATCGAAATTAAATAGATCAAGATTTTTGATTAATAATTTTTAAAAATCATATTATGGTCGATTATGAACAGATCCTGTAAAAATTTGGCAAATAGATAAGATCTTAACTAAAGAAACTACTTACATAAAGTTAACTTGTGAATTTTTTATCACTATGTACTTCAAAAGAATTAGTATATTTATATATGTATATAGTCTACTATGTAAGAACAAATTAAGTTTTTCAAGAAAAAATTTTGGGAAAATCTTGGGATTTTTTAATAAGAATATTGTGCTAATATGAGCTAAAATTTTTCTGGCAACACTGGGGTTTATTTACGAATAAAATAAGCACCATCTATGTGTCATATTTTCAGTAAGCATTTAATCTATAAACCAACGTAGCATACTTTAAGGCAGTACTTTTTTCAGACTTATTTAGTTGTGATTTTCTAAATATAGATGTCACAAATTATTATTCATAATATTTAATAAAACTATTTTTTTCAATCATAGATGGCATTAAGTATTGTTACGTTTTACATTTAAAACGTTTGTTTTTTTAATTATTATACCCTTCACCTTCGTGAGAAGTCTATATATAATTTGTCATTCCGTTTGTAATTTCTATAATATAATTTTCCGACCCTATAAAGTATATATATTCTTGATCCTTATAGAAAGCGGAGTCGATTAAGCCATGTCCGTCTGTCTGTCTGTTGAAATCAGTTTTTAGAGGACCCCAGATATCGGCGAGATCCGAATCTTTAATAATTCTATTAGACATGCTTTCGAGAAGATCGCTATTTAAAATCAGCAAAATTGGTGGGTAAATACGGAGAAATCCGAGACAACCTCTGAAAATTTCATCAAAAAATTGTTAAAAAAAGCAACAAAAACACTGTACATAGAAACAGATGTACACGTGTGTGTATATGTATTTGCTTTTATTCAGCTGTGTATTTTTTGTATGTTTGGAATTTAAACATACAAAAAATACACAGCAAAAAAATATGATTTGTATTTTTTGTTAAAATAAAATAATTTTCCCTTTTGTTTCGCAAATATATTTTTAATGAATAGAAAAAAGTATTTAAAACGTTTTCAATTATACGAGAGTAGATTGTAAGTTATTGTACAATAATTTTTATGCGAATAATGTAAGTTTGAAATTTAAAACTAACACAAATTTTCCCAAGTGCTTTTTAAAACAATTTTTTTTTTAAGATAAACAAAAACAAAATCTACGTCTCGTCAATGTTTACCAGCAATGAATCAGAGGTCGAAGTCGACCGACTTCGAGTCGGAGCTTAGCCGCCGCCGAATTATATTTAGTTGCTTGAGCCGCCGCCGAAACATTCGGCTTAAATCGACTCAAATTTTTTTAATGTTTTTATTAACTAGACTGTAAGATCAATTATTCCCCCCGGGGGCATGTTACCTTGGTGAAGACCTCCGCCTTGGTGTTATTGCAATCCCGGGGTATAAAGAGGGCCCAATACCTCCAGTCTGACCGGGACTGAAAAATTGGTTGTTTCAGTCTACCGCTTGGCTTAGTCCTTGCATAGATTGCCAGAGGTCTGACCAGAGCACCGCATAATCTGGTACTACGGGTGGCCAGTTGCCCGCAGGACTATGTCCTGGCTGGTCAGTTGGTTGAGGTTCCTTCGGGATCCACGTAGTGGCTGTTGGTTGAACCCAAATTCGCGGGAAGAGTATATGTGGCGGTTAAAAGACTGATGCATGATAATAGTCAATATTTCGGGATAAGAGTTCGGTGCTGTTGCCGAAAATCAACAGATACCCCACAGAGGAGTGACTGTGGGACTAAGCGTTGGAAATGAGTTGGTGTCAATTGTATATGATACAGAATGAATGTAGAGGTATACGGGACTTACCCCACCCGTATACCTAATTGAGTGTGTCGTATGTTTTTCTCTATGAATGTGTCGAATAAATGAGATGTGTGCTGGGTTGAATGATGATGAATGAAAGATATCATATACAAGAGATACCGATTAATTTTCCTTCCTTGTCCAGATGTGTTCAGAGTATACTCTGTTCATATCAGACTTGCCACAGCGTGTCACAGTGCTAGTATGAACGATGTCTACGGCTTATTGATGGATCGTGCTTCGGTCCACCGGTTACTACTTTGGCAAGAGATTAGATAGCTCGAGTACTCCAGCAAAGTACTTGCGCATGGTACCGGTCATAGCCAATGTGCAAAAATTGCCACCTGAGTCTTCATTGAAGACAAAGGGGCGATGGTAGACCGTTCTCAAGTCTACCCTGTGGATGAAAAAGACCACCGTGAGATAAGGCCGACACGGCAGGTGCTCACGTTAAAACTATCGAGAGTCTGTAAGATCAATTATGTTTAAAATACACTATGGTGAAGGGTATATAAGATTCGGCACAGCCGAATATAGCACTCTTACTTGTTTTTATTCAAAAATTATCCAAATAAATCATTTATTTTAGTTTAAAAATGATTGTTGAATTTCATGTAATAAACACATCAATATTCAACTGGTTACTCTCGCTAAAATGTAAAGAAATATTTGTGCACATTTACAAAAATTAAGAAGAATATCTAGATGAATAGAATAATAAGATTTCAAGACGCCTAGAGGAATATATTTTAAGATCAATATGCCTACAAAAATTATCAGTAGGTTTTTAAATTTTTTTTAAGTCGCCGAGAAATAAGTGTTATAATCTAGAGTTTAAAATTAGTGTTATAATCTACAGTTTTTGAAAGGGGTAGTAAAAGGTAAGGTCTATGTTGTATTATAACTACTTTATAATATTTTACTCTTACATTTCAATCATATTATGCTTTGTGTTCTTTGTATTCATAAATTTGTATTCATAAAATAAAATTGAATATAGAAAAAATAATTATTGAGTAAAGATGTATAATTTCACATGGTGCAGACGTAAAAGATTAAATTAACGTATATTAGAGACCTACGTGAATATTTTAACGATATCAGATAATACAATAAAAATTTACATAATTCCTGATTTAAAAGTTTTTGGAAATAAAACCAAGAACTGGGAAAATTTTGTATCAGAAATGGTAACAAATCGAATAGTCTTGGATATAGCAGATACAAAACTTCATAAAAAATTACTTAAAATGGGGCAATTATATAAAAACAGCAAATAAAAAAGTTCAAGAAACTAAGAAAAATGTGGACATTTCACAAGAATGATGGCCATTAATGGATAAAACATAAAGAAATGATATTACAATAGATGGTAATTTAATATTTTAAAATGATAAACAATTATGCCAGAACAAAGAATTTATAATAATCAGGATATTGAGAATTTAATTTTGAAATGTGGAAAGTGTCAGGAAATTGGAGCAACTATGGCTAAGGAGCCAATTATTCCTTATGAAATTAATAATCTATCTTTTGAGAAAATTGATTGTGATATTTTAGAATATTCTGGGAAATTTTTTTTGGTTGTTGTAGCAAGTGGTTTGAATTAATTTATTTGAAATCAAAGACTTCATCAGATGTTATAAATGCATGGATAGAAGTATTTAAACGATTTGGTATACCAAAAGTCATTATAGCAGACAATATGGCCTTTGCTTCATTTGAATGCATTAAATTTTCAAACAGGTGGGATTTTAAAATAATTACAAGTAGTACAAATTATCCTAGAAATAATGGTTTAGCTGAAAGAATAGTCGAAGTTGCTAAACAGATTTTGAAAACATCTGAGACAAAAAAAAAAAAAACACAATGCTCTGTTAGAGTATCGTAAAACCCCAGTAAAGGATACAAATTGTTCCCGTCACAACCGTTATTCCTTAATCGTCTAAGAACAAAAATTCCAATTACAAATAAAATTCTAGAACCTAATTCAAAATATATCGACAATTAAATTATTAGGGAGGTAATGGAAAATAAAGTTAAAAATTTAGAGAAACTACTGAATTATTGCAAATTTAACTAATCGCATCATTTTAGAACAATCACCTTTGAATCGTGATTTGAAAATGCCTGACGCTTTTACTACAGGAAAACAAAATCTACATGATAATAGAAAAAGCCGGTTAAATGTATTAAATGCAATAAAGAAGGTTATTGGAAGAAAGATTTCCATTATGGAAGAAAAGAAGAACTTCGTGCCACATACATACTTCCAAATCTAATGGTTTCATGGTTATTGTTTGGTTAGAAGAGGTATAGAAAATACAGCTAAAAAAATTCATTGAAATTGTTTTGTGCGAAAGAGAGGAAAATAGTTTTTTTTCTCGTGACGCCTCTGTTTACCCTGTGGTTAGGAGAGCAATTCTTGCGAATGAAACATGATTAATTGATTTTGGAACTTGTGCATATATGACACTGCATAGAAAGAAAAGGGTTTTCAAGTCATTGTAAGTTTAAAAAAATAAAAATTGGACATGAACAATTTTGAATGAAGTTGGCGAAGAAAACATTGATGTTCTTATAATGGTGATAATGGTTGGAAACAGAAATATTTGGAGAAAGTTCTTTTTTAACCTAATTTATTTATTTTCAAAAGCTGTAGTCATAGATAAAGGATTTGAAATGAAATTCAACAAAAACATCTGCACTTTTATTAAAAATAATGTTGAAGCTATTGGTCATAGAAATGGCGACTTATTCGAATAGGAGTTAAAAGTAATTACCAATCAATACAAGTACTGATTCAAGGTTATGGCATCAAAGGTTCGTTCAACTAAACCTAAAACATGTCAAGGAGGTATTAAACTTATGAAGGATACTGTTTGTGTAATCAATATAATACCCCGTTCAAATTATGGAATTATTTAGTACTCAAGTTTATGCACACATTCCGAAACAAATCTATTTTGAAACTGAAGAGTGTGACAATTTAAACGCTAAACAAGGGGAAGAAGAAATTATCATGAAAACTGCCAAGAAATTGTAAGTTTGGAACTTAAGAAAATAATTTTCAAGATTTAGAAAATTTCCAAGAAGTTGTTTCGATTTAATCTCAGTCTGAAAATTCAAGCGTTCAACTAGTAAATTTTGAAAATGGAAGTGCTAATACCAGAAGAACAAATACAAAATATAATTTGAGGACCAATCCAAAATATAAAATTAACATTGATGCAAAAATATGCCTGCAATATTATTGTAACTTTTAATTCCGATTTCTCATTATATTGGTTAAGAAAAGCTTTGGGGTCTTTAATATAATAAAATTTTAATCTTTTTCTATAATAATAGAAGTTGAAAAGCCCATATAAAGCCGATATCCGAAAATCACTTTTTTCATACATTTCTTTTGTTGAACTAAAAAAATCATAACTATCACCTAATTGAATAAATTGCATGAATATCACATCTTTTTAAATAACAATATTTCACAATTCGAAGGTTGAACTTGAGAAAATTTATGTAATGTGACGTAACAGACTTTGAAAATCTATAAAAAATAACCCCGCTTAGAATTATTTTTTTTTTCTTTTAAATTGAGTTCTATATACTAAACTTGATTTAGATTCAAAGTTTTGAATACTTCTGAATGCCAACTAAAAGGTTATCGGGATAAATCCTGTTTCAACGTGACGAACGTAACATTTAAAAGTCTATGAAAGAAAACCGAAAATTTGCCTTTTAAGGGTCCTTATCTTTTTACATACAAATATGTTTTAAGATAACTATAATTTCAACAAATATTTTCCGATCAAAGTCCATTTAAATATTAGCCTTTAAAATAAAAAAAAAACTATTAAAATCAAATGCTACTAAAGGTGCAAAAATATGCCTGAAATATTATTGTAACTTTTAATTCCGATTTCTCATCATATTGGTTAAGAAAAGCTTTGGGGTCTTTAATATAATAAAATTTTAATATTTTTCTATAATAATAGAAGTTGAAATTTAATTTTTAACGATCTTTAGTTTTTGAGCCACGGTGGACTTTTCTATAAAAATTGGAAACTCAGAAAAATGGAAACTAGCTATAAAAGAAGAATATGAAGCGCCAATGAAAAACGAGCAAAATATAAATGGTGAAGGTTACATTGATACAATCGATTTGACTGAAGATGAGGATGAAGAATTTTTGACCCAAGATAGTTCTAATTCTCAAGACGCCAATGGAATCCAAGAAACAGCTACAGTTCCAGTTCGTAGAAGTAGCCGTGAAAGACGTTTACCTAGTAAACTTCTAAGCTATATTACTGGTTTAGGTGCTACTGTTTCAAATGATAAAATACCCGAAACTTATCATGATATTGCATCTGTAAAGGATTCTGATAAGTGGTTCAAAGCCGTTGATGAAGAACTCAAATCAAATGGACAAAAATAAAGTTTGGAAAATAGTAGAAATTCCAAAGGAAACAAAGCTGTTAAAGTCAAAGTGGGTATTTAATATCAAAGTTGATGAAAATGGTAATCCAACTAAATATAAGGCAAGGCTCGTTGCTAAAGGGTTCCAACAAAAACAAGGTGTTGATTACTTTGAAACATATGCCCCTGTCGCCAAATTAACAACAATTCGTGTGGTTTTAGCAGTTGGTTTATATCGTAAATATATATATTTCATCAACTTGTCGTAAAGACAGCATTTCTACATGGTGATCTGGATGAAGACGTGTATATGTGTGTACCTGATGGAGTTAAAGCTAATAATGGCTTAAAACAAGCGCCGAGGTGTTGGAACATAAAATTTAACAATTTCCTGATTTCCCTTAAATTTTAAAAAACGAGGCATGATTATTGTCTTTATACAAGATTAAGTCCAAGTCACACTGATGATATTATTGTTGTAATGTACGTTGATAATCTACTAATTGCCGGCAACAAGCTGTCAAGTATTGAACAGTTAAAGATGGATTTATCCAAACGTTTTGAGATGTCAGATTGTGGAATTCTCAAGTTTCTTTCTTCAATACAATAGAAATACAATTTTTATATCACAAGAGGCTAGTATAGATAAATTATTATCAAAATTTGGAATGGTATACTGCAATGCTGTTAAAAGCCCAATAGAAAAGGGTTTGCAATTAAAGCAAGAGTCAGGATCTGAATGTAACCAACCCTATCGAGAACTACTGGAAGCTTTATGTATATTATGTTGTGCACAAGACCTGACAACTGTTAACCTGTAGGTTATATGGGAAGATACCAACAAAATCCAAACGAAACTCATTGGCAGCACTTTAAACGCATTGTAAGATATATAAAAGAAACATCATCATTTAAATTAAAGTTTGAAGTCTCAAGTACTGTACCAATTGTTGGATATGTTGATGCGGATTGGGCGTCAGATGCGGCAGATCAAAAATCTGTAAGTGGATACGTTTTTAAGATATTTAGATCAACTGTTTCCTGGTGCAGTTAAATACAGTTAATCACAAAAATAAGTATACAGAAATACTGACGATTAGTTTTATTTAAAAAAAAAACATATTATTTTTTTCAAAAAACAAGAAAGTAAAACATTTATTTATTAAAAACAATTATGATAATTATTATTCACTACTTTTTTTCTTCATATTTTGGTTCTTTGAGTTCTCATTTAAGCTAAAGTTAAAAAGGTGCAAAAATTACGTCACAAAAGTATACAGATCATTTCAGTATATATTTGGTTTAATGATATTAACAAAATTTATGAAAATTTTACTTGTATTAATATAATTACTTTTTAATAAAATATTTTTTACACAATAACTTGGAAAAAATCTACTTTTAGTTCCGAAATCTTGAAATTTGGGCCGATTGGCTCCGGAATTAATTAGTAGAACAGTTTTTTCTCATTTCTACGATTTTTTTCCACTTTCCATAATCCGGGGTAAAAGGATTGTGGATCTGGTGGTCATTGAACCCTCCAAATGATGCATTGGAAATAGAATTTTTAAATTTTGAAAAGAGTTGTTATTTCGAAATTAATGTTATATGTATGCATGGATTTGGCCATTTTGAACACAGTACGTTCTTAATAATATCAGAATCATATTCGTTGGTATCAATTACGAATTCGTTTGGAAGCCAAACACATATGTCATTTGCAGACATTTCTTCGTCAGCTGGATGAGGGCCACCACCAGTTTCATTTATCTTTCTGCGATTCTATTTCTCTTTGGGTTTGAATTTTTGTTAGTGTTAATTGTGATTTTAATTGCATGACATTTCTTTTGCTTCCCTGGCACATATTATTGAAACTGAAAAAATATAGAAAATGAGGAATCATATATAAACAATATTAACTACATTTTACTTCTCCTCAAGCTCAATCCACGCCTTCTTTTTTAGCTGGTTGGTATTTGTAGCTGTGTTTTTTTTTTTCAATAACACCAAACATTTCTTTTACCAGCTCCTTGAGCAATAGTATATTTAAAAGCAGAAAACATATCAATTACTTATTGCATATCAGCATTAAACAATACTGATCCTTACCTTATCTTTCTCAACCCAGTTGTCTCCGCGCTTTCTTTTTATATTTTTTGTTTTCATTTTTATAAGTTTTTTACAATTTTTCACAAAATCACATTCATAAATAAATTAAACAAATAGTGATAGATAAACAATTACAATAATCGGAGTATTTGAATGCCTGCTGTAATTAGCGAAAAGCAAACATGTTTAAAAAATATTTTTAATGCATTTTCATTTAAATATCAGATTTATTTGTCGATAAAAAGTGATAGCATTTTATTTTAAATTGTGTTTTGTAAATTTGAAAAAAAAATTAATTTATTTTTTTTTAATTTTTAACCGACTACTTAGAAAATCGGTTATTTGCTATATATACCACTAAACAAAAAATGACAATAAGAAATTCATATTGTTGCCAAAGTTAAAATACAAAACTATTCAAAACGTTTGATAGTTAATGTGATGTTATAAATTGTTTATGAATAAGATTTCTAATTAATGGTTTATAAAACAAAATGTGTTTGATAACTATTGTTAACTTTAAACGTAAATTAAGAAACGTTTATGAATAAGACTGTAAGAATTTAAAAGGTTCAAAAATTATATTTCCCACAGAAAATTTTCAGAGTACTCGGAATTGTAACCAATGTTGTGTGCTTTACTTTGTGTTACTTATAATTTGATTTACTTGTATATAAAATCTGGATATGAAGTTTAAATTTTTAATAAATTTTTTCTGCATTACACTAGTATATTTTAAAAAAGTATAATCTACACACAATATCGCAAACCAAGTATATCAGTTAGTGGAATACATTTTTAAATTAAAGAAAAACAAGTAAACTGATTTTTTTAGAGGGATGATCATAGCGAATATTGTTATGGGCCGAATCGCAAATTAAAAATTTCTGGTTGTTAACGTTGAATTGCGTCACTATTCTGCTATTTTAAACCAGTTGTACGCTTTAATGTCATAAAATGTTGTAAATATTGTAAAGGTTTCAAAAAACTTTTTAATGTCGGATTTTATCACTATTCTGGTATTTTAAAAACACTTAAAACCGTTACAGTACCTACTTTGTTCTTTATATGGGAGCTATGGTCAAATATGAGTTAATTAAAGTTTTGTCTATATAGTATTTCAATGCTATACGGATATGTTTAATGCATTTTTCAGCAAGGAACCACGGGGGCTATGAGAAATCGTGGACCTACACGTATTTAATGTTATACACTACGTCCAAATGACACAGCAAAACATGTATAAAATTATCTTCAAAATAAAATCTGTCCAGCAAAAAAAATAGGAGAAAAAAACAAATATGTCCTAAAAACCATTATAACTATTCAACAACATTATTTTTAAATTGTTTAAAAATCGATATTAAAAAGAAGAAATCTAAGCGGAAAACTACCTTTACAGATTTTAAAAATATGAAATACAAGATTTACGTTACCATAGAACGTTAAATTCCTTCTGAATGACTTCATTTTGTTTGTATTCAATCTGCTACAAAATAAATTAAACGACCTATATAAAAAACTAGAATGATTATGATTGTTAAATAATATCCTCCTCTTTATAGTGGTGTAGGGTATAAAAACCCCCAAAAATAGCGGAAAAAAGTACCCAAAGCCTCTAACGCAAATTTATCCCCAAACAAAACACGAAGCCGCCAATTTGGGACAAATACCCACATCTGGAGTCACTGTTTTTTTGCATCGAGGACTTTAGATGTTTACTTTTTTATTTTACTGCCCATAAACTGTTATCAACAGCAACAATACCTCTTGCTCTCATATCCGACATCAAGAGTCATTTCGCCAAATCATATTCACAAAGGTTATATTTTCAAAAATTGATGTAGCCGTAATTATAGGCCCCTCAGATGTAGGATCTAGCTCTTGCGACTCAGTGATAGCTCGTTTTAGTGTAAAGGTTGGTGATTTCCCCGCTTGTTATTTCTTGGTGCAGAAACCGATCTGATACGTTTTCTTGGTACTTTACAGTTTTAATGGATATGATTGATTCCAAAGAAAACAAGTTATTTTTTAGAATGTCACTACATGCTCAAAAGGATAATAAATAACCTGCGATATCTTTCGAAAACACTTTTTTAATTTTTCATCAAAAATGATCGACATACACAAAGAAGAATGTGTGGTGAATTCATATCCATAAAAAGTCCGGCGGTTTAGTTGTGTGCGTGAAACGGTTAATGCACCTAAACATGTGTGCCAGCGCTAGGGCTGTTTCATTCCGTTTGTAACACATTGAAAAATTGATCATAGTCCCACAAAAGTATATTAATTTCGGGTGCTTATTAAATTGTAAGCCGAGCAATGTCTGTTCATCTGTCTGTTGAAAGCATGATAGAGTACGAACGGAAAAAGCTATAGAGTTGAAATTTTCAACAAATACTTCTTATAGGTTTGTTAATGCTGTTAAAAATGGGCAATGTCGGTCCACGTTTTCGCATAGCCTCCATACAAATACCAATATAACACAGTTACACAGTTTGTCAATGCCATTCACACTGCTGACTTTCTTGAATTTTTACGTCTGTAGCTCCAGAGGATTCATTAAGTTTATTTCGATGAATTATGGTAAAAATTTGATTGTTCTTCGCTTGAAGTTCTTCTCTGTTTTCCGCATTTTCTCGTAGTTTGCTTTAGAAGTTTCATGAACTACATAAAGTTTCTATTTACTTTCATTTATTTTCTTAATCAAGACGACAAACATTGCGTTAAAGCCAATGTTGCTCGTTGTTGAACTAATACATATCTACACATGAGAAATGATATTTTTTTTCTCTTTCTATCTCATACAAAGTCAAATATTTCCCAATAAAAGTTTCCTTATATAGACCAGCACAAACTTTTGTAAAAATAAAACTCCGCAACCCACAGAGTAATAAAATAAAAATATTTAAGAATTTAAAGATCAAAAGTAAATGTGATTTAATTAAAACATTTAAAAAACATTAACATTTTAATTCTTCTGTAATAAAAAACTTTAAAATTACCATTACTAATTCTCTAGGAAAATACTTCCGCCAATCACAGACCTGCTGCAACATCAAAAATATCTACTTAATTCGGAATTTATTAATGACATTAACTACCGACATATAAATCTTTTAATACATAAAAAAGCTTTTCATATGTACAACACTTAAATAAAAAATTAAGTTGCTATCAAATTTACACCAACACGTATTGTTTTAAAATTAGATTTTTTGCTAAAAATGTATTTTTATTTCTTTTGAATGTTTTTAACAAATCGACTTTTAAAACACTTTAAATTTAATAAATAAAATAAAAAAAGCCGTCACTTCCTACTTGTTAATAGTGACAAATGGTATTTATGCGATGTGTATTTTTAATTAACCGCAATGATAGTCCTGGAATTAATGCAACATGTTTGATCTTTCAAAAAAGTAGAAATAGCAGACAAACTTAAATCAATGTCTTTAATTCTATTTTATTTTTTATTGAAGTAGAATTTCATTGCAAACCAATATATTTTAAGTAGTTAGGCATTAAAAGCCCAAATCGGAAGGTCCGGTTGTATGAAGGCTAGGTGAAATAATAGTCATATTTCAATAATATTCATTAGGATTTGTTTTTGGGGGAAAAAACACGTTTAAATTTCGTCAAAAAATCTTGAAAATTGTGGCCTGTACCTTGGGCTTGGAACCACAACCGCTGTTGACAATGAGTTTTCATCCATTTTGTATGGAGAGCCTAATATCGTCTTGTGGTTGCCGACATACTGATTTTATTGTGCTTTGGCGATCGTCTCGTTTTTCTCTTTATTTAATGAGGTAGCGTTTGCGTATTTTTCGCATTAACCCCTGCGCGGGTTAATGTTGCATTCTAGTGTAATAAGAAGATCAACAAAAACATAAAATCACAATAGAATTCAACCTTGAAAACAGATGCTCAGGGCGATAATGACAGAAAAATTAGAGAAACAAGTAGGAAAGTATAGTCGGGCATTGCCGACCATATAATACCCTACACCATGAGTATATTTTTAAAATTTTTACTTTTTATAAAATTTTTATTTTTTATAAAGAAAGTTTTATGTTGAATATTACCAATAATTCCAAAATATTTAAGCAATTTATTGATAAAAAAACTAAAATTTCTAAATGAGGCTTTATATAGGTCAAATATGGACCGATCCTCGGTTAATTTGGGAAAAGGATATATTTCGAAATAACAGTTAGTTTTGTTGGGTTTCATTGCGATACAAATGGTTACAAGTCAATTTTAGACGTTTAAGTAATTTTTTGAAGGGGGGTTTGTATGGGGGCTAGGGTCAAATATAGGCCGATCCTTACGAAAAAGCAGTGTCATTTATACTTGTATAAAACTTATTTGTGCCAATTTTTAAAGAGATAGCAGAATATTTGACGTAATTATGGCATAAAAAGTTCAAATCGGGAGGTACGGTTGTATGGGGGCTGTGCCAAAAAACATGCTTGGTCCAAATTTCATCAAATTATCTTGAAAATTGCGGCCTGTACCTTGCGCACAAGGTTTACATGGACAGCCAGCCAGCCGGACAGACGGACGGACATGTCTTAATCGACTCAAAAAATGATTCTGAACCGATCGGTATACTTTAAGGTGGGTGTTGGACCAATATTTTTGTATGTTACAAACATCAGCACAAACGTATAATACCCTACCCACTATAGTGGTGTAGGGTATAAAAAGGCGGGAAAGTCTTCGAGGAAAAAAATTGAGAAAGCGATGTTGTCGTGCAACACATAAAGATACACCAACACGACATCACCCGAACTAGCTTCGACAAGGACTTTCGGAACTAATGACAGGAAGTTCTAGACATATCCGGATAAAGTATACGTGAACTTGGACCTAAACGAACGACTAACTTCTCCATTACGAGGTTGGGGCCAAAATTCCTTCCAGCGGTGAATCCTAGTAGATGAAAATGGAATCACACAGAAGTCATGAGAGGTAAGTGAGTTAATTAATAATCATGTGTAGGGTATAGCTAAGGGTCAAACCAAATATGATCGACCTAGGTTTGCCATGGAAGAGGGAGAGCACGTCGAGCGGCAATAACATCGCCGCAGAAAGGGAAGCAGACAGTTGTGATATCATGGATTTCAATAGAACGGTTGTAGAGAGCGTTTAACCATATTTTTAATATTTTTTTTATATTTTAATTTTTTATACATGTGTCTGAGAATGATTGGTTGGTGAATTTCACGCCCCTTAGCCAGGCAGTAACATCAATGAGAGCGTTGCCCTCTGTTCATTCCTCAGGGTTGTCACGAAAAAGACCGTGACAAAACGAATATTAATTTAAGAAATATTTTTTTTATCTATTTAGACCCATTACTACAACTTGGTTATAACTAAAGGTAGGGTTTTATAATGCAGATAACTATTTTCAAGTTATTATAATTGTATTTTACTTAAAGGATATCGATAGGGGATAAGAAAATCTTTCTCCCAAATTATCTTTCAATATATAATTATAAACAAAATATCGGCATTATAAAATCCTACCCTTAGTTATTGACAAGTTGTAATAATATTTCTTAAATAATAATCCTAATTTTTTAACAAAATATAATTTTACTAACATTTTTTCTAACATGCCAAAAAATTGTGGTCTGACGACAGTCGAATACTTTTAATTCATCGCTCGTTCTTTGGTTTGATATCGTTTCCAATTTATAATTATGGATCACTTTTTGCGTGTTTCAATTGTAACCAAGCTCTTAAGGTGAATATAGGACACATATATTTATGCATTACAAACAACCGCACAAACATTTTCTCCACTCTGATGTAAGGTTTCGTAAACCTTAATATTTCACGTAAATTTTGTTCTCTTTACACGTTCTACGTTCGTTCACATTTTTAGAATTGTTCACGATATCAATTTTCACCTCGAGCGGAATGAGAAGTTCAAGGGAATTTTATATTATTTGTACTCTTCTCATATTCAACTGAACTTTTTTCCCCCTTATCAAAAAAGATGACCCATAAAAGTATATATATTCCGGGTCCTTATTAAATTCTAAGACGATCTAGCCATGTCCGTCCGTCTGTCTGTTGAAATCACGATAGGGACCACACAAGAGAAGCTAGACAGTTGAAATTTTGCACAGATATTTGCTATTGTTAAGCTTTGTTTGGTATTGAAAATGGGATATATCGGTGCACTTTTTCGGATAGCCCCATACCAGTGGACCTCCTGAAAACAGCTTTAACGGGTATAACTGCTTTAGAAGTACGTATATAGCGATGGAATTCGACAGAAATAAGTCGTATATGAAGCAAAATCTTTCTACAAAATTTTTTGGAGATCAGTCCATAATTGACCCAATCCCCCATTTAAGATCCCTTTCAAAAATTGACTTTAACATCCATTGCTGGCCCAAAAATGCGAGTATAGCGATGAAATTCGGTATAGGTAAGTTTCTTACGAACCAAAATCTCTCCCAATTTTTTTAGAAGCGGCCCATAAATATAGGTCCCCTACCCCTAGGTCCCCTTCAGAAAATGACTTTTACACTCATTACTGGCCTAAAAATTCGAGTATAGCGATGAAAAACGGTATAAGTAAGTTTCTTACGAACCCAAACCTTTTAACCATTTTTTAAGGATCGGCCCATAAATGACCCTACCCTTTTATATAGTAATAAAATTTTATACAATTAAGTTTCTTGCGAACCAAAATCTCTTTACCAACATTTATGTGCATGGTTTTAAAATATGATTTATAAAGTACGGTTATGAAATTCGCTCCAAATTTCATGCGGAATGTTTATTCACCATACCCCCATTATAAAATTATATTAACGCATAAAAATGCGAGTACAGTCTACAGAAAGTTATGAGATTAACTTTAGAAAATTTTCTGAAGAAAATTCCGAAAATTACTAGTACAGCGCTGAAAATCGACATAAAAAGTTTATACTTAATAACATAATGCTTCATTCCGAATTTAATGAGGGCTGATCTATAACTGACCCTAGCCACTATAAAAGATTTCCTTCAGGAACTAGTTTTGATTATTAAAATAAGTGTTTTCCTTATTTAAAATATGAGTATTGCCCTAAAATTTTTCATAAACAGGTTCTATACAAAAGAAATCTGTGTACAAAATTTTATGAGTATCGGTTCATAATTGACGCATATAAAGGTACTCTTTAGAAAATTGCTCATACGCTCACGGTTTAAATATTTAACTAAACTACATATGTGCACTGCTTTGGCAATGTCTCTGAAGAAAATTGCAACCAGTAGTTTGAAAGGACATCGCAAAGAATCTATATGTACAGAACATTAGCCAAAAATTATTTGTTTGTTAATTGTTAATAGAAATTTTAAATTTTGTTTTATGAAATTATGTGCGTCTTTAAATATAATCCCTTTCGTCATATCCGGGATAATATGCGTAGAAAATATATTTTTGTCGTGTATGTAATTAATTTTGAAAAAACAAATTAATAATAAACAGATAAATAATGTCAAAATAAAAAATTGTTTTCATTTGCAGATTTGAAGAGAGAGCAAAACAAACACTGACTTTCAAAAACAACCAAACACGAAAAAATTGACGTAAGTTATGATCATATTGAAAAGTTTCTGGTTTTTATTTCTTTCTTTTTTTTAATACATTGTATACATATATGTATATGAATGTATAAGTATTTCTGTTTTCATAGAGTCCAATAACTACCAAATTTTGTTTTTTTTTTTCTGTTACCATCCGTGTATAGTATTCTGGATTTAAAAACAAAATATGAAAAAAAAAATATTTTGAACGAAATAAAACAGAAAAACTAGTATACAAATTTATGCGAAAAAAATAAAAACAAATTATTATTTGTTTATTAATTAAATTAAAATTTGGTAAACACTTTATTTTTTCAAATTAATTATACAGAAGAGATTTCTTTTTTTATTGTCACATTTTGTGTTTTTTTTTTTTTTGTTTTTTTCTTAATAACAAGTGAAATTTCTTGTTTTTTTGTCTTTCTATATAAATAATTGTATTAACCCAGGAAAAACTTACATTGAAAAGTAATGAGTTAAAAAGCTAATAAAACCTCTTTGCACTACTTCTTTATTAGCATTTTGAGTCATTATTTTAACACGGTGATGTCATTGGAGGCAAGTACTTCTACGCTCGCTTACAAATAGGGAGTTAAAGAAGTACTTGCAATTTGTCTTACAAAACAGTTGTTGAGTAAGTTGTTTTATTTTTAATAATAAAAAGAGCCAGCTAGAATACGAACCAGGGACTTCGGTTTGTCAGTCAAATGTTCTACTCACTGCACCAATGCTTAGCTATTTTATTGCGCGTCAAATAATGGTTTTCACATACAAAACTAATTTTGTTTTCTTTTTTGTGAAACACAATTTCTAACACGCAATTGAATAAAATGTGCCAACAAAATTACAAAGCCGAAAATAAAGTACTTCTATATCAGATTAGAAGAAAGTCATTACTAGAGTACTTCTAAGTAATGCTGACGGGAGGTAGTAGTCATTGAAAAGTAAGTGGTTAGGGAAGTACTACCCATTACCGAGTTTTTGCTGGGAAATTAATAAACCAATTAAAATCTGTTTTTTATTATAAAAACATTACTGTATATTTCTTAATAGGTGTTTTCTTCATCAAAACTAATTATGAACTAAGCATTGTATATTAGACATGTCCCTTAAAAGAAATTTTTAAGAGATAGGAATTTATTCAATACATAGTTCACACGATGCAATTACACGTCATATACTCTCTCATTATTTATTCAACACGCAATTAAGAACTGAATTACCTGATTTGCCATACAAAATTTCATAAACATCATTCATTCTGAATTACCCAAGAATTACGATTTGAGTATCGTCTTTAATTTTTGTCGGGTATATATCATAATCAGCTGTTTGTGTTCATTTGTTTGAGACAAAAATTATATCAGAATATATACCAGGTAAACGGTAACCGCAAATGGAGTTAACAGGGATTACTGATACATAAAAACATAAACATGGCGTAAAGTGTCAAAACGAAATAAAAATGTGTTGTGGAGACGGGTTAAATGACTATTGTAATTCAGAAGTGTTAAAACTCTTCGCTTGAACTAAGTATAAATTTTCCTCTGAGATATAATGGATTGTTATTTCCAACTTTATACTGAAATCGACTTTTGGCATCGATTGTTAAAAAATCTCAGATTTTCAGTAGAACAAGAAATATTTGTTCAATTCACAATCGAGTAGACGACCATATGAAAATGGGGATTATTTAAAAAAATAACGCATTTGATTTGTTTTTTAACTTTATTTCGGAATATTTTTACTTTTTTTGGCAAAAAAAGGGATTTTTTACAAGAAGGCTCAAAGGGGAGTAATGGAAAATATGGCCCTATCCTTATAAATGTTGGTAGGGGTGTTAAGTCTACTTCAAAGTTATATATGTATGTAGATATGAAAGTGTTATTAGGGTTTGTAAGTGAATTTTGACCTTAAAGTCATTTTCTGAAGTATGGGGCTACGAACATATGAAGCCCGATCATTACAAAAAATCGGTATTGTCATTTAAAGTTCTCTAAAACTAAGTTTTGTCGACTTTTGTTGACATAATAGATCATTTAAATTAATTATAAGCTCAAAGGCCTTATTTGGGGGGGGTACGGTTGTATGGGGGATAGTCCAAATAATGTACCGATTTTAACCATTTTCAATAGGCTTCATCCTTGGGCCAAATTTCAACCAATTATCTTGTACCATGTAAACCTTGTGTGGTTTACATGGACAGCCCGCCAGCCAGACGGACTAACGGGCATAGCTTAATCGACTCAGAAAATGATTCGAGACCGATTGATATTCTTTAAGGACTAACATTTTTGTATGTTACAAACATCAGCACAAATATATATACCCTCCCCGCTAAAGTGGTGTAGGGTATAAACAATCAAGACAAACAGACTCAACAATGTCAATAGATTACAAAACCAAACAATATTAAATTAATTAAATAAGCGAAAAAATAAATTATTTTTTTGAATTTAATATCCTTTTATTTTCACATTTTAAACTAATATATAAACTTTTTAAAAATTTTATTTTGTTTTAGTAAACAGCTGTCTGTTTGGTCTTATATGCTGAAATAAACAATTGACAACACTAGAACCTTTACCTAGAAAATACTAACAACATTGTTATGACTATTGTAGCAGGTGTTAATATACGCATTCAACATCGATGGTAAGTGAATTTCTAAAGGAGACTTTGTATGCTCCGCTAAAATGAAGTTATGTGTGGTGGCTAAGCGAAATATTGAACCGATTTTCACCTTATTCTATAGAAATTTCATCAAATTATGTTGACGGGCGGACATTCATTGCTATATTGACTCAAAATGTCCCCCCGGGGGCATGTTACCATGGCGAAGACCTCCGCCTTGGTGTTATTGCAATCCCGGGGTATAAAGAGGGCCCAATACCTCCTATCTGACCGGGACTGAAAAATTGGTTGTTTCAGTCTACCGCTTGGCTTAGTCCTTGCATAGATTGCCAGAGGTCTGACCAGAGCACCGCATAATCTGGTACTACGGGTGGCCAGTTGCCCGCAGGACTATGTCCTGGCTGGTCAGTTGGTTGAGGTTCCTTCGGGATCCACGTAGTGGCTGTTGGTTGAACCCAAATTCGCGGAAAGAGTATATGTGGCGGTTAAAAGACTGATGCATGATAATAGTCAATATTTCGGGATAAGAGTTCGGTGCTGTTGTCGAAAATCAACAGATACCCCACAGAGGAGTGACTGTGGGACTAAGCGTTGGAAATGAGTTGGTGTCAATTGTATATGATACAGAATGAATGTAGAGGTATACGGGCCTTACCCCACCCGTATACCTAAATGAGTGTGTCGTATGTTTTTCTCTATGAATGTGTCGAATAAATGAGATGTGTGCTGGGTTGAATGATGATGGATGAAAGATATCATATACAAGTGATACCAATTAATTTTCCTTCCTTGTCCAGATATGTTCAGAGTTTACTCTGTTCATATTCGACTTGCCACAGCGTGTCACTGTAAGTAAGAACGATGTCTACGGCTTATTGATGGATCGTGCTTCGGTCCACCGGTTATGTCTCTAGGTGCTGTTGCCGAATCAACAGAGCCATAGTAGTGTGGTTGTCTTACAACGTGACTACTTTGGCAAGAGATTAGATAGCTCGAGTACTCCAGCAAAGTACTTGCGCATGGTACCGGTCATAGCCAATGTGCAAAAAATGCCACCTGAGTCTTCATTGAAGACAAAGGGGCGATGGTAGACCGTTCTCAAGTCTACCCTGTGGATGAAAAAGACCACCGTGAGATAAGGCCGACACGGCAGGTGCTCACGTTAAAACTCTCGACAGTCTGACTCAAGATGTGATTATAAGACGTCGGCGCTAGTATTGTTCTGACAACGAAGATTTTCGCCAAATTACATGTACACAACACGATCGCATACGAACTTCTAAACAAGAGCATCAAAAATACAAATATTTTATTATTTGCTTGACAGCATTCAACAAAGCAGGTTGATGTCGCTTTGTTAAAGAAATTGCAAACACAACTTGAAAAAACAAAAACAACTTGCAAAAGCAATAGCATAATTTACAAAAACAACGTACACTCTAAATAATTTTCTAGAATGCATAACAATGAAAGTAAATAAGTTAATCTTGTTTCATACTTTTTTTGTACATTTTAATTAGAAATGTTGTTTCTATTTAAAGAAATTATCATTCTTAAGTACATTGATTACACATTGTTTATAAATAGTCGCATTTTACAGTAATGCAATTTAATCTTCAAAATTAAAAATAACCAAATATTTTTTTCAGTGCAATTTCAATGAAAAATGCCAATAGTGTGTGTGTAGTGGTGATTTTTTTTATCTGCCTCTCTATCCGCCGGTATATGTTATAAGACGATAAGTATTCTTTAAGGGTGTCGGACTAATGTTTTTAGATGTTACATCAGCACAAACGCATAATACTGTCCTCACTCAATTCAACCGATAAGTTGTTGTAATAGTTTGAATATAGGCTATAGTTCTTTCCTGGGAAAAACTTTCGGTTGAGTTAAAATTAAAATTAGTTAAAACTAGACAAGTGTACAAAAGTTAAATACCATAGAAGCATTTTTTTTTACTTTTTATACCCACCTTAAAAATATAAGAGGGGTATATTATTTTTGTCATTACATTTGTAACACATTCAAATATTCATCTCAGTATTCATTTTCAGTGTATCATGCTTTCAACAGACAGGCGGACGGATGTAGGTAGATCGTCTTAGAATCTAATAAGGATCCAGACTATTATATGTATATATATATATATATATATATATATATATATATATATATATATATATATAATATATATATATATATATATATATATATATATATCTATATAATATATATATATATATATATATATATATTATATATATATATATATATTATATATATATATATTATATATATATATATATATATATATATATATATATATATATACATATATATAGTCTGGATCCTTATTAGATTCTAAGACGATCTACCTACATCCGTCCGCCTGTCTGTTGAAAGCATGATACACTGAAAATAATACATGCTCAACTTTACGAAAAAAATTCGTAATATTTACAAAAATTTCGTGTATAATACAAAATATTATCTAATAAAACCCTGTTCTATTTTTACGAAAGTACGAAAACCTTTCGTAATATTTTTTTCTTAACTTTTAGCGAAATTAAACATCATGATATTAATTATATTATGATTAAATAAAACTACAACATTTTTTAAATTTAAATTTAAAATTTAAGAAAAAGTATAATATTATTTTTGAATTATTTTCATAAAAAATTGAAAATTCGTGTGAAGAATAAATTTGAACTAAAATTAGAAAATTTATTTTAAAATGAACAAAAATGTTTGAATAAATTAATATTTCGTAAATTTTATCATATTTATTCAAAATTCCCTTTTTTCAATTTATGTAAATTAATTTTTTCAAGAATATTTTGCATTATACTAAAATATTTCGTACAATTTCGTATATATTACGAAAGAATTTCGTGGTGCGAAACGAGGAACGATTAGTACAATGTACGACATTTTTCGTATAGGCATGGATTTTTTTCAGTGTACGATTCGGCATGGCCTAATATAACACTATTATGCTATGTATACACGATTGTTAGATCTTACAACGTTGGCAGTAAAATGTTCAGAAATGTCTAATAATAATGTCAACTTACAAATTTTGTCTTACAATATTTTGGGTAATGCTTTTTCTGACAACGTTGCAAAAGAAAAATTGTAAAAGACATTTTCTGAGCATTTTACTGACAACGTTGTAAGATCTGACAGCTGTGTATTACGGCTTGTATTTGTTATTGTTTTAAATGCTTTTTAAGCTCGTTGCTGAATTATCATACTGAACACATTCAAAAAATTTTATTAATGGTTATGGTTGGTGTATAAATTTTATTTTTGTAGGACATTGTCAGGATTTCTATTCCAAAGTGCTTTGATAAGTAAATATTTGTTCAATTCACAATCAATGTTGTAGCGTTGTATGTCAGCAGCTGTAACAATAGTCATGGCAATGTTGTTGATATTTTCTATGCAAAAGCTCTATACAACTCTTACGACAATTTTTCATATGTTTTTCGAATGTCGTAAGAAAGTTCAGTATTGTCAATCGATTTTGGAGTGGTAACACATAAATTACAAACAAACAGCTGTTTGCCAAAACAAAAATAAAATTTTATTAAAAACTGTTTATTTATTACTTTAAAATGTAGAATAATGAAAATAATAGAATTTTAAATAAAAAGCAATTAATTTGTTTTTTTTTGCTCGTTTAATTAGTTTAATATTATTTGATTTTTTAACATTTGATATTGTTTGTTTTTATTGTTTTTTATACCCTTCACCTTCGTGAGAAGGGTATATATAAGTTTGTCATTCCGTTTGTAATTTCTATAATATAATTTTCCGACCCAATAAAGTATATATATTCTGGATCCTTATATTATATGAGAGTAGATTGTGAGTTATTGTACAATAATTTTTATGCGAATAATGTAAGTTTGAAATTTAAAACTAACACAAATTTTTTCCAAATGCTTTTTAAAACAATTTTTTTTACGATAAACAAAAACAAAATCTACGTCTCGTCAATGTTTACCAGCAATGAATACGAAAGTGTTGTTGTTTTACTCTTGCTTGTATACTGTTAAGAACAACAACAACGTATTGCTAGTGTTAAGCGCATATAAGTGTATAGAAAACACACAGTCTATCGCTAAGCGCATTTACAAAAACAAAAGAGTACCAAGCGCATAGGGCTTGGGCACCCTTGGTTTGGATGCTGTTGGCGTCATTGCGTTGTTATTTTTGTTTTTGTTTTTCGTTATGTATGTTTAGATGTCTTTTGGTTTAGATGCTTTGTGTATTTTGTGTTTTATTTCGTATAGCGTTGTTGTTGTTCTTTTTGTTTAGCTTTTGATGTAATAACAATGTAGTCGGGAAAAAATTATATAAGATGTTTAAAATACACTATGGTGAAGAGTATATAAGATTCGGCACAGCCTAATATAGCACTCTTACTTGTTTTTTTTTTTCATTGTGAACATAAACTTATGACTTGCTTCAAAAATCTGTACACTATCACTGTTACTACACTTTAGTAGACACAATATACAACTTGATTGTGAATTGAACAATTGAAATAGTCAGGCCTACCAAAAAGTTTTCCTTTTGTAAAAGAATTAAGTTCTAGTTGATTTCAGTTCCAGTTCTGCTGTAGTGTTCATTACTAACATCAGTTACCATATGTTGATCCATTCAAAACAAAATCAATCAACTTATTAAGGGCAGACCTATTGTACATGCATACATACATACATATTTAAGTACATATGTATGTATGTTTGCTATAATTCATCAACTTAAATATTTTTTAATTTAAAATTTTCGTATTTTGTTTTCTTTTTGAGTTTAGTGAATGGCATACTGTACATAACGTGCATACATACATATGTATGTATGTATTTGTTTGTTAGTTTTATGGATAGTGTAGAATAACTGGCTGGCTGGCTGATGGACTAACTGACTAACTATGCAAATAACTAACGGTGTTAATCAACAACACTAAATAAAGTTAATAATGAATTTAATTTAACATCTTCTACCGGTTTTTTATAATTTAACATGAAATAGAATAATAGAAATAAAACGTATAAATAAATCCAAGGTACACAATTAGTATTATGGATCGTTATTTAACATTATCATCTATGGAAGATGCCGATATAACGACACATTTGATTAATAATAAATTACTGGAATAATATTAAATTTTATTTCGTTTCTAATTAAGCAAAGAAAAACAAATATATATTTTTTTTTTAAATCCTTAATAATTATTCAACACATTTTTTTCTACATACATACTAACAGATTTATAAGTTTTGTTTTTATCGTTTGATAAGATTTTGAATATTCTTTCAAAACACTTTTTTGTTTTAAACTGCGTTTAATTTTAGTTTATTTTTGAAAAATTGTGCAATTTTTAATAAAATATACATAATTTAGAGAGATCGGCCCAGTTTTAGTAGAAACACAAGCTTAAAATTTGCAATTAAAATGCTAATTAAATTAAATGGCGGTTGCATTTGAGAATTATATTTTTTTATATTAATTGTTGTTTTTGTTATCTACATATTGGTTCATAATAATGCATACATTAAATTATTAATTTAATATTATTTTAATTTTTTTTTTAAATAGAATTATTCAGATAATAATTTATAAGTTATTAATTTAACTGACATTTGCGATCATACAAAACACATCATTTTTTATTTTTAGTTAATTTTTTTACAAGCAAAATGTTTTGCAGCAGAGATACTCATGACCAGGGAAAGGATTTTTATGTACTAAAAAATTAAAAACATGCGCTTATAATATGCACTATAAAATGGAAAAATATACACTAAAAATGTGAAAAATATGCACCAAATAATATTTCTTTGTGAAGATACATATTAATAGATATTCAGATCTAAAGTTTTTCACAACAAATATATAGGTTTTTAAGGACTGCTTTATGTACTATAAAATCACTTTAACGGATCCACGACCTCAAGAATGACAAATATAAAGGCTAAGAAACAACTTTAATAGAATATATTTAATTTCTGAATGCGGAAAGCTTGACAGCAATTCTAATAAAATTTGGTGAATGAAAGTATTTTTCTATAATTTATATTTCTACCGAATTTTATCTTTTGGTAATGTTTTTAAGTGTTGTTTTTAAGTGAATTATGAACGTGAGAGAGATGTAAGAACAAAATTTCATCAAGTTATCTTTTGACACACAGATGGGCAGACTCAGAAATTGATACTAAACCGATACTTTAAGGACCAATATTTTAGACGTTACAATTAGCAGCACAAACTCAAAATACCTTTCGCAGTATTGTGACTTTAATTAAATGAAGCTATGTAAAATTGTATTTCGTAGAAGCTAGTAATTTGATTTTAAATCGAAATTTCTTGAAATTAAAAAAAATCTAAATCTAAATATGCATGTAAACACCAAATTTTTTGTAAAAATATGAAATTCAGTGAAATCAAAACAATTTGTTTTAGAAAAAAATATGCTATAAAAATGTTGGAATTATACAGTTTAAAGCAAAATATGCAATTTATGCATTTATAACAATATATGCAACAACAAATCATTGTCATTTTGTAGCAAATTTATTGATTCGAAAACAAAACTAGTTAAAAGTTATTTTAAGTTACTGACTAAAAACATGCATTTGCATAGAAATCATTGCCCTGCTCATCACATGTCATGACCAAGTGGAGTCTCACAGTGGAAGTAATTCCATATCTGTAGAGGGCTACCAACTGGTCTCCGTCCCGCCACGATTACCTATAATTATCATTCAACTCTTAAATACCTCCAACTATGAGAAATTTCGTTACGATATAGTTTCAGAGCAACAATTTTATTTCCAAATGTAATAGTGTTCAGGTAAATTATAATTTTGCTCGTATGTAGTTATTGACTGAATCCAAAGAGCGATTTAAAATTTAATCAGCCATCAATTTCAAAAACTTAAAAATATCAAGAGGACAAAATTTGTACTTAGATTTTAAGAAATTTGTTAGCAAATGCAAGAAACATCGTTAAAAAATTCCGAAATTTCTAGAAAAAAATATCTAGATATTTCAGAAAAAAATGTCTATGGATTTTTTAGTTGAAACGGGATCCTAACATTAGGTATAGATAGTTTTTTGTTAATACTCGATAATAGTAATTTCAGTTTCAATCCGTTATATTAGTACAAAATACCAGATAGTTGAAAAATCCGTAGATAGAATTTGTTTATTGTCTTCTATAATTTTTGAAATTTTCATAAAATTCTGGTTTTTAATATTTATTGAAGTTAATTTTTTAATTATAATGCTCACACCAAGTAGAACAAACAACTTTCCATAATATTTAGATGAGATGATGGCAATACATAGTCGTCACAACATAATGCAAAAAAAATATACAAATTATTTATAATATTAAGAATAAATTCACTCAAACATTAGTTAGTAGTAAAACAATACTAAAATCTAAATTTAACTGGCGTTATATGCTGATGCAAGAGAATTTATAAATAGCAGACTTTATTAATTTATTATAACAAATGTGTATAAAAATCATAAAAACAAATTTAAAATTTACCTTTGATCTAAGGCCAATTAGGTGGGAATTTTTGAAGACCTTAGGACACCGATGTCTCATTTGGGTAAATGATTTAACAATTAGAGTCTTCCTAACATAAGCTTTGCATGACGCCTCGTTATCAACAATGTAAACAAAATGAATTTTCATTAACGTCATAATTGCTTGTTTTCATGAGCTTGGATTAAGAAATAAACATTATTAATATATATTAATAAATGCCCTCTGATATCAGTTATTGTTTTAAATTTACATAAATATTTATAATAAATAATACAAATTAACTTTTATGCCATCTTCATTTACAAATTCTTATGTACGCAGTGCTGTTCAAAACCTAATCTCTTTTCTTAGTAGGTAATCAAATTTTTAATCTTATATTATATTAATCTTACTCTATCTGAACATAATAACATAAATTTGAACTTAACACAAAGTTCAAAGAACTACCGACATCGGTCGGTAAATCGGACAAATATTTTAGAAAATATAAAAAAAATATAAATTTAAAAAATATAAGAAGTTGGCTCGAAATGCTTCTATTATACCGTACCGTATTATGCGTTTGTGCTGATGTTTGTAACACACAACAATATGTCGAGAGGGCAACACTAGTGTGTTCCCAGCAGTTCGACAAAGAGTCAATGCTTACGAAGAAGACAGTAATTTCCACTAATAGTTAACCACCTGGATGATTGTAATTTTTGTAATCGAGAATGAAGACAGTCTTCAATTTAGTGTCCTCTTTATCTCTTTAATGTCCTCAAGTAACCTAGAGATTATACTCTTAAAAGTTGTTTTTTTTGTACTTCCGAAAGTAGTTATAACTTACTAGTTACTTTCTACTAATATGCCACCATCTGGTTGACTCAAATTTATATTTTTAGAGTCAATCGTCACATTGATGTCTCATAGTATTCTAGAGAGTAAACACTTGAAATTTTTAACCTTTTTTATTAATATCTTACCACCTGTTGGCTCCAATTCGCATGATTTGGGGTATTCATCAAGAATAAAAGTAATGCGTCACTATCCTAGAACACGTCCATGTCCTAGTTTTATAGCAAGAAAAGTAACGTCAGTTAAATAGCTAGTAATGTGACTGACTTCCAAGAACCCATTTGAAGATTACCATCCTTTGATTATTTTTGACCGTCTTTTGACTTTCTCTTTATAAGGTGTAGAGTGACGATTGACTTCCTCGTAGGACAAGCCCAGGTTAAAATGGTTGGTCGCCTGGCTAGTCATGGTGCTGTTTTTTTAACACACACATTCGGAACAGCCATGGTTACCATCGGTCCATTATTTCACCTAGCCTCCATACAACTGAACCCGCCGAATAGGGCTTTTAAGTTCATAATTATTTTTAATATACTCATATCCCGACAAAAACCTGCAATAACCAAGTTGTATACAAGATTTAATGACTCCCACGAATTCCATAATAATAGGTTCTTATATGACCCTAGCCCCTATGAAAAGCCCCCATCAAAATTTAACTTAAATGTCCACAATTTTATTCAACAATAAACGGCTTAAGTATGTATATCTAAGGCAAGGTACAATTCAACTTAAATGCTTTATTATGGCAACTAAAACTCATTATATTTTTGTCAAAGGTGTAGGGTATTATATGGTCGGCCTCGCCCGACTATAATTTCTTACTTGTTTTTTACATTGGGATTGCTTCAACTTTTTCCTTTAAGCATTTTAAACGCAAATGACTTCTCAGTTTTAAATGAACGACGAATGATTTTTATACCCTATACCCACCTTATAAAGTATAAAAATCGGCTTAGAATCGTTTCCTGAGTCGATTAAGCTATGTCCGTCCGTCTGTATGACTGGCTGTCCTTGTAAACCTTGTGCGAAAGGAAGATATTGAATGAAATTTGGCACACTCTTCTTTGGTCCAAGGAAGAAGCCTATTGAAAATTGATAAAATCGGTCCATTATTTCGACTAAACCCAACGCAACCGTACCCCCGATTACGGCCTTTGGGCTCATAATTTAGTTGGAATTGGGCTGGAGAATTGCAAAAGACCAAAACCACCAATTATAGTGATTTTTTATGAATATTAGAACTAGTATCAAACTGGTTCTAAAGAACCTAACTGGGTCCATGTGTACTAGTATAAGTCTAGAATTAATGGTACTAGTAATTTTTCAAAAACACTCAATGTTAATTTGAGCATTATGATTGCATTGGAAAGTGTACAGTTGGGAACTAGTACTGGTGATTTTGGTACTAGTTAAATACTAGTTTGGTACTAGTTCCATTTCCTGCAGGGATTGTACGTAAATTTTGTTATTCAAAATATACCAGACTTTCAATAGCAGAAAAGTTTACTAAGGTTTTAAACAATACTGTAAATACATGTCTTAAATTTAAAAAAGTACCGCTGCTAATAACATCAATTCTTATGATAATAAGTATTTTTTTCTTAAGTATTAAGTATGTATTTATGTAAATATTATATTCATATTTATTAAATTTAATTAATAATTTTATTAATATTGAAAAAACAAGTATTTTTTATGTCAGCTGCCAAAGGTTTACGAATGCTAAGTCAACTTTTTATGTTGTAGCTGAATTATCAAACAATTTTACTATGTATTTTCAAAAATTATGTTTCAAATTAATCAGAAAATTAACAAGTATGAGTATATAGTGGGTTATTTCATTTTCATTTTTCTCGAGGCACTTAAATGCGAGATATATACTATGCAGGAACCCCATGTCATCCCTCCTTTAAATTTTTAAATATAATCACTTTGAGAAACCTCTAATTTAATTTTTTCCAAAAAATCTCATAGATTTACTATCTCGAAGTTCTAGAATAGCTGATTTAATTTCTTTCTGATGATTTTTAATGACTACTTCTTCCATTTCTTTCTTGCGAATTTCCATGATGCAGAGGTTCTAAATACGACCATTGGCTAGGATAGAGTTAAGTAGTTAGGTATAACCCTTGATCGGAAATTAAAATCGAGACACTACATAGAAAATAGGATCTAGAAGCAATGTGAAAATACGACACATTAGCTTTACAAAAGTATGCTTTAATAATCTGACCTATTTGGCAAAAAAGTGTAATATCAAACTACAGCAGGTAGTTCTGTGTACATTAATCGGGGCTCTGGAAACGTTACTAGATATTCCATCCATTGAAACATACATATATAAGATATATGTTTGTTTGTTTTTACCAACAAATACAACCACTATCATAGTGGTCTAGATGTATTTCTTCGGATTACTTACCTTTTATTTTTTCGTTGCGTATTGTAGCCTTTAAGCTATAGACCCGAGACTTTTCATTGACCAATTCGAATCGCAAAATGTAAGTTAAGAAAAAATCTTTTTTAATCTTAATAAAAGAACATAAATTATGTATTTAATATAACCCGATACTTCATGATAACTATTAATAACCTCACTTTTAAGATATCTCCCTTCATTCGAGTTACCCATATTTTGCCATTTATTATCATTAACTTTGCGATTTGTCTCATTCATTAATCGTGTGTTTACTTTTCTTATTCTGCTTAGAATCCGCGTTTTATTTTCATTTTTAAAAAGACATTTACTATTAAACAAGTTTAATTTAAAACAAAAATTCACAAATAAAAACTAAATGAAAAATATCTATTAAATTGGAACCTGTTTTAATTTATTTGTTTTTTATGCAAATCCCATTTTAATGGTAAGTTAAATTATACTACATACTTACATACATACAAACAATTTGGAAATTCTATTGATGCTATTGTTCTTTTTTTATAATCAAATATCGGAACGTGTTTGTAGACAAACTGACGCAGATACTCGTAACATGCTTCTTTTAAAATTAATTAATGGTTTGAAACATTAACTGTTTTGTAGTTTAAGACCGTCTACCAAGATCTGATATTGTATTTCTAGTTCCAATTTCTTCGATTAAAAAAAAAACAATTCTATTAATTTTTTATTTTCTATTTAAATCAATTTGTTGATTTCTTTTTTTTTACAAAATGTGTTGTTTTTCAAATCTGTTTTTATGGTTTTAGTATTATTTATCTAACTATTTATTATAATATGTTTATATTTAGATACTGCTTAATACTGCGTATCAAACTATTGATTTTATAGTTCTAATTTCTACGATTAAAAAACAATTCTATTAATTTTATTTTCTATTTAAATTTGTTGTTTTCTTTCCTAGAAAAATCAATGTTTTAAAAAAGTCTTAGGGGTTTTATATAATTCCTTAATTTGTTATACCATATTTATATTTATATACTCGCTAATTTTAATATTGCGTATCAAAGTAATTACATATTTTAGATCTATAACTACGCCATATCATAGAAATTAAGATTAATGATGTTAGGAGAAACCCATATTTTTCTGAACCAATTTAACAATCTTACATTTTTTAGCAAATAAAACATTAAAAAGTTAATTCGGTAGTGGTATCTTAGTTTTGTCTGTATTTTGACTTATTTCGTTGCTTGTACTTTAACGTTTTCGGTATCTTGTCATCTTTTGGTAATGGTATTTTAGCTGTTACAATAGTGTACTATGAAGATATTTAAACGGTAATTTTAATATGATTATAATAATTAACAGGTATGGGTTGCAAATAATAAAATGTGAGATTGGATCTATTTATGTTAAAAAAAGTAATTATTGTTATACCCTACACCACTTAGTGGGGTGGGTATATTGGGTTTGCGCTGATGTTTGTAATGCACAATAATATACCCACCTTTAAGTATACCAATCGGCTCAGGATCATTTTCTCATCCGATTTAGCTATGCCCGTCCGTCTGTCGGTCTATGTAAACCTTGTAATCAAACTACAGGTTTTGAAAATAATTCAATGAAATTTGGTATTGACCCAGGATGAAGCCTATTTAAAATGGTTATTATCGGTGCCTCATATAACTGAACCCCCGAATAGGGCTTGTAAACCTTGTCATCAAACTACAGGTCACAATTTTAGAGATAATACAATTAAATTTGGCACTTGATCTTTTATGGTATCGTAGACGAAGCCTTTTGAAAACAGTTAACATCGGTCCATTATTTCACCTAGCCCCCATACAACTGAACCCACAGATTAGGACTTTTAAGTTCATTATTATGTTTAATATACTCGTATCTCAACAAAAAGCTGCAAAACCTAGTTCGAAACTAGCCTTGATGACTTTCATGAACTTTTTAATTATAGAGTATCATTTGACCCTAGCCCCTATAAAAAGCCCCCTTCGAAATTTAACTTAAATATCCACAGTTTTATTAAACAACAAATGGCTTAAGTATATCTCTGGCAAGGTACAATTCAACTTATATGCTTAATTATGAAAACTAAATTACATTTTATTAATATACAGGTGTATGGTATTATATGGTCGGCCTCGCCCGACTATAACTTCTTAACTGTTTTTAATTCTACCATAATTCTATCATAATGCTTAACTTTTGAGTTAATGATTTATTAGTTATAAACTGATGTTCTTTAAGAGGCGAACCGATCCTCGTAAAATTAGGTTTCGAATTTAAATATTCAGAAATTCAGTAAGAGGATTACTGTTGTTATAAAACATATTTAAGATAAATTTTATCGATATTTATAAATTTTTAAGTCAGTAAAAAACGTTAATGTCACTTTCGGAAGGGGCCTTATATCGGAGGTATTTTCAATTACTAATCGCCGGTTTTTTTGGTACCAAAAAAACTTTTTAAGTCAGAAATGAACGTCTATGTAGTAAGGACCTATTATGGACAAATGTTCGATATATATGTTTTGGTTCTAGTTCTCCTGCAAAATATTTGTCTATTTTCATGGTTTTTAGAATAAATATGTATACATATCTTTAAAAAATGCGAATTATGTATAAATTACAAAACTTCTTTCTCAAGGAGAACTCTTCTTTCATGTGTATAAGATGAGATTTAAAATGATTTTTCGTTATAGTCAAGGCCAAAGCGTTTTAGATAATCCTCAAGTAGTTAAAGTGAATAGCTTGATTCCTACTTTTTCAGTCCACATCAAATGGGCAGAGTGATTAAGTTGAAAGTCAGAGAACGTAATAAGGTCGCAACTTTCAGTTTTGATAATATTCTATTGAAACCCATTATTTTTTATCAAACTGTATTATATAGTTAACATTTGTTATAATCTCCCGTGTCAAACACTTTATTATTACAAAATTTTTGTAAAATGCTGTTTATTATTTGGTTTAGCTTTAATTCGATTTAAAGCCCAAATTAAATTAAAATGAATTACGGATCAAAATATTTAATGATCAGCTGTCACTTGAATGCTAACTAATTTATTATTTCAAAACTTTTGCAATATCTTAGAATAAATAATATGTATTTAATTCGAATTTCCTGTTTTTTTCATTAAATTCTTCATCATTATTATAATTTTAAAGATCTATTTTAAATTAATGCTAAAATACGTACCAGCCGGGGAAATATCGAATAAGATACAATCCATCTGTTCATACAACCATTAGTCTTACATCACAAAACGCAAGAAGTTCCGAAAACTCGAAAGAGTTATAAATAAACAATTTTATTAATTTATTAATTGCTTTTGCTGTTCTTAGTAAAGCATTTGCATTTAATTGATATTTCAAGTTTTTTTCCTAAAAACATATGTAGACATCCATTCTTTTATATAGAAATTTTAGAAATATTTCAAATAGATGCAATTAATAAATAAATAATAAATTTAATTTGCATATTAAATTGTAGGATTGGCCAATAAATATGAATTAAAAATATAATAAATTTTGAATTAGTTTTTTTCTCTTGTCTGGATAACAGGATTGTTGCTGTGCAAATAAATTCAAAAGTGAAACATTTTTCAAATTTCTAAATCGAAAGTGAAGTCATTTACTGTTTATCAATTTGTTTATATGTATATTGCACATATTATTTTTACCTTTATAAATAGTTACACTGAAAAAAAATCGTATATGGATTCGAATTTTCTTAGGTATACTTTTCTAAAGTCTTAAGCAGCCTAACCGTGGTTGCAGCAAAGCATTCGAATTCCGAAACATTGTTAAGAGAGAAGCTACAGCTGAGTATTTTTCGAAGATATGAGCAAAATACCTTCGGGTCCTGCTGACTTGAATGAATATAAGCTATCAATCACCCAAGAAGACTCGTCATATGAGATGATAACTGTGTCTGTAGTCACCGATTTTGTAAGCCGAAACAACATCCCATTACACCAAACTCTTAAACTGTAGTTTAAGGCTTAAATTTCCACATGTAACGTGAATATTAGTTATGCGCTTTCTGAGGAAATCATCCGAGAACTTGTTTAGCCATTTCATTCATAAAAGGCTAAATCCGACATTAAAAAAGGCAATAAAAGGCTTATATAATAAGGCTAGAACCAATGAATTTTTTCATCGACTTACGGTGGGATATACATACTTACCCCACCTTTTTCATAGAAGAAACCAGAAACAATACCGCATTCCATTTTGGAACCATCTCTAAAGATTCTGGTGGTATATTTACTACTCGGTCCTGGAAGGAACTCTGATTTTGAAGACTATATTAATGTCCGTGTGTGGGGTTATATAGTCGTATGGTTGGTTTAAGATTGGATATAACAAGCATAAAATATTAGCGTGTCCATATGTTCTCCAACTTTCGTATAAGTTGAGTTGGCCATTATATGCATGCATATGAGCTTTAGAGGGACTAGTACTTAAAGCAGCTGTTATTACAACAAACTTCTTCTTAGTTGAAGTCGACCATGCAAGAGATACGAATGTAAGAATAGGACGTACCTTAGATGTGTATATCCATTTAACTATGTTGACTAAGTTCCCAATTCATTCCGAACATCTTAGGACAGGTATAGTAGGCGACCGTTGCCTTCTAGACTCTGTGCTAGATATTTTGCTTTGTTTGATAAGGGGATTTCGCCGAGTTGAAAGTTTGAATCTTCGTCTTTGCTGTGAATAGTACCAGTTCTGTCTTGAATTTAGTCCTAGACCACTGAATGTGGCCCAGCTACTGAGTAACACCAAAGCACCAGACATAATATTGCTAATCACGTCTGGAAACATTCCTAATACCAGTATCACAACATCGTCCTCATAATAAACCTTTATCCCTCTGTTGTCTAGTTCCATAAGAATTGAGTTCACAACGATGACTAAAATTAGTGAAGATACTACGCCGGCCTGTGGTTTGCCTCATTCATTTCAACATAGTTACTAACCAGTTGCTGATCAACATTTAGATGTGCAAGAGCTTGTTGAATTGGAGAAGTATTTACGGTATTGAAGACACCTTCTATGTCTAAGATGGCTCCAATAGTGTATTTTTTGAATTTGGCCTTTAAGGTTAACTGGTTAAAAGCCGCGATTAGTTTTCTAGTCCTTAATATGTAAGTCGATTAGTCTTAGTGAGCTGAAAAGATGAAAGACTAATTGGACGAAAGTCTTTCGCATTCTCATGATACCTTTTGCCAACTTTGGGAATAAAAACGACAGTATTATTTCTCCAACTTACCGGAATATGATTGAGAAAAAGGCTGGCGTATATATATCTATGAAGCCATAGGATGATATATTCCTTGGCAAAATACCATCTGGCCCTGGTGATTTGAAAGGGGAAAAACTATCAATCGTCCATGAGGTTCTATCAAAGGAGATGATGTTGTTGTTGATTCCCTATAGAGTCCTACTGTCAGTGAAGATTTCCTTTACAGCATCTTTGCATCCAGGGAAATGTATTAAGTAGGATATCAGGAAACTCTGTCGAGGATTTTGACCAATTGTCGATTAGAGTGGCCTTTAGCAAGAATTTTGCAGAGTCCTTTGTGTTACCTATAGATTCGCAGAAACTTCTCCATGAGTTTCTTTTTGCAAATTCTATAGCTTTCTTATAAACTTTTAGTTTGTCGCAGTATGGCTGCCACGGTTTATTGTTGTGTTTCTTCATGTAGCTTACATAGCTCCAAATTCCACCATTGAGGGATGCTTTCCTTTACATTTGTGATTGGGCAGGAAACTTCGAAAGCCTAAGACTTTACTTAAGTTTTCCTCTATTCCTTTAAGACCACCGATTGAATCATCAACCATGGGTATTTTCTTGAGCTTTAGGTTGTTAGTATTATTGAAATTGTGGATTAACTCATGCCTTTTATTAGTTTCGCTACTACCCCAGATTGTATGCCTTCCTACTAGATGTCCTTATTATAAATGCTTAAATATATAATAAAAATATGACCATTAAAACCAACTAAAAGTAATTTTGCACACCAGAATACATACATATATAACTTTGTGGGGAACTGAGGCCATTTTCCTATTTTATGTTTAGGAGGACATTAATTCAATGTGTCGTATACAGTTCGAACATTTTGTTAGTCACTGTAAATACATAAATGTTTTTTATAAGTATATATTTATTAGGGATATGTTTGTATATATTTATTATTGTATGTGTATTGTTAATATGTTTATTATAAATTCATTAGAATTTTATTAAAAGAAACGAAAATAAAAAAGAAATCTGGTTTCTAAGGAAAAAGTCAAGAAATCAGTGATGAGACCACCACATTAGCATACACGTTTAATGATTTCAGTTTCAAATTTCAATCGATTAAAATCGGTTTTTAAAAATTTTTTTTTATTTATTTATTTTTGTATATTTTAATAATAAAAAAAAGTTTTATACATATGCATAAATAAATACATACATTCATATATTCGCATGTTTGCTATATGCAAATACATACAAATGTTTATATGAATGTATGTAAATTTATAGCTTTTTTTATAAGTATTTTATGTTTTTATATATCGGGTTGACAAGTTTCGGAAAAAGTTCTGGCTAAATTTGAAGACGCACGAGCAAAACATTTATTGTATTTTTTTGTTTTTAGTTAAATTTAATGATTAGCAAAAGCCACGCTTAATCACAGACTGTCAAATAGAAAACAAAAACACAAATAAAATACAAATAAGTTTTCGAACATTTGATTAAGTGGAGATCTTCCTACACAACGTTAAATATTGATAAAAAGAATGATTTATGAAAGAGGTGTAAAAAATTACATACATATGACTAATTTGGCCAAAGGGTAACGAGTTGATTTGTAGAATGTTTATTTTTGTCTACAGCTTTCGAGAAAAAAACAACTTTTACAAATTAGAAGATTCATGAATATATTAATAAAAGATTATTTCTTTAACAATCTTCTGATGAAGTTAGGAAATGATATTTCGTTATAATTTTACAATTTTACAAACAAAATTTCACTATTTAATTTACAATTTTAATTTAGTATTTATGTTTTTTTAATATAATTGTTGCAATGTACGGTTATTATATAATCAATTAATTTTATTTAATAAGCCAAAATAAAGTTCATTCACATCACATAAATGAAATACATATATTATAATATAAATACAAACCTGTGTATATATGTATACACATACAAAAGTATTCAAAAAACAAACATACAAATATAATCTGAAATATTTTTACAAAAAATAACTTTCAAGAATCTCAAAAGATATATTTCGAAATTTGTATGCATATTAATTATAAACTGATTTATTTTAATTTTAACTTGTTTACTATTGTACAGAGTTTGAATAAAATTTTGTTTTGCTTCTTAAAATAAGGATTAAGACGCAGATTTCAACTTTGTGAAAAATTGAACTGCTACAATTGCCAATTATAGTAATAATTAATTATTATTGGTTATATTCGGAATAGTTCTTTTCATTGTATCACAATCCTCACCACAAATTCTGAATTCCTCAGATTTCTCTCGTAAACATTGTATTAGATTTTTTACCGCCGCTGCTTGTTACCTTTATGAACTTCCACTATAACTTCCAGTATCACTTGTCTACCAGGACTATAAACTTGTAATGCTTATAGAGGCTAACCTTTATTTGGAATGATTTTAGTAAGTCAGAGTTTCGGTTTTCGTCGTGTCCTGGTGATTGGAAAGGTACCCTCAAAATCACGGGAAGAGAATCTAGGTGAAAATACTGACCCACAAAAAAGGGACTGTGGGACTGAATGTTGGTGTTGAATGACTGAGATACTGAATGAATTTTTGGTATATATATTGGTATGAATGTGTCGGATAAATGAAAAGTGTTCTGGTTTGAATGGTTATGGATGAACGGTATCTTTTTCGGATAACACCATAAAAATTGCCTTCTTTATTCGTCTCTGTTCATACCTGACTTACTACAGACTGTTTACTGAAAGTATGAACTTGTCTTAGGGTTTTTAATAGATTTGTACTTCGGTCTTTAGGTTTTTTGCCAAACCAACAGGGAATATCCCATCTGGCTGTAAACAGAAGTCATGTTTATGCATCTTAGCTATTAAAAAGCTTAATTACTTGAGCAACTTGCGACTTTCCTATTTAAGCTTTTTAATCCTCTAGTAGACTCTAAGAGCTGGATTTTTAGTTGGTATTCAAATGTCAATTAAAAATCAGTTTAGTTAATCAAAAATAAATTGATTCTGATATTAATCCCCTTTGATGTTTTTGAGTACAAGATTAAAATTCGGAGTGTTGCAATACAAAACAACAGAAAACGTCACTCAAAATCGTCAAGTCACAAAAATCAAAACAATGCATGTTTTATAAAAAGAAGAAGACAATTGCAAATGTAATATAAAAATTAATGAAAACTTAAATTTAAAACAAAACAGTATATTGTGGAGTCCCCATAATTTATACTAATTAATAAATCAAACATTTAAATGTTTATTTTAATAAAAATTGTATTAATTTTTTCTGCATCAGCTGTTTACACTTCTACATTTCTTGCTCAAGTTTAAATCACCTTCATTGGGCGCTTAACTAGCAAACAAAATTTGCTGATTGAGTATTCAATAGCAACTTTCAAAGATTAATTTTAATTTAATCCCTAATCCTTCACCTAAAGATTGTCCCTAAAAGGTTTACATTTAATAGATTAACTTTTTCAAGTTCTTGTACTTAATAGCTAGTGAATTAGCTCTTTCATCACCAAGCATTCCCATTACTATCTTAAACTTAACGTAGTATTCGACTGATGATGCCTTTATTATATATACAGTGAATCAACTAAGCTTTTTGCCTACCTTCAAATTAAAAATAGAGACTGTGTAAAATGGGAAAACCAAGAAAAAAATATTTTGGTTAATTTCGTTGGGTTTTTTTAATTATGTTTTAATTCCTTTTTGGAATTTATTGTTTTATTGTTAAAAGGACGGATGTTAAGTATTTTTCAATAGTAATTTGCAAAAATCATATCCTCATTGTGTAAAAATGTGATGTTATTTGCCTTAAAAAGAACAAGTGTAAATCAATGAAATATAATTATGAGATGCTTAATCTATAACATTAAAAAATATTAAATAGAGTAATTGATGAAATGATCCATAGAATTATTAGAAAAAACGCACTCAGTGGTGCTTCAAAATCTTTAACTGCCAAAGGGAGGCGACTTGTATCCATGGAAAACCATTGGACTCCTGATTTATCTTCTCCAAAATCTATATACGAACTAGGAGGAACATTATGTTTTAATTTAGACCTCTAAACAGACCTTAGGATGCTTGGAACCAATGTAAAGTAAACTGTCGTGTAGTACAGTAAAATACATACTTTAGATATTTTAAAATATAGGTGGTTATCATACCCTAAAGGTCAAAAAAAGCAATATTTTTCAGCTAATACATACACTTAAGTATAAATATTTAGAACCCAAATCAAGAATAACTATCAATATCCTAATATACAGTAGGCATATTCATAAAATAAATCATTTAAAATATGAGGTTGAAAATCAGGATCTTATCATGTAATAGTTCTATAGTGATATATGGTGATGTCCCCATACTTTGAGTGGCTAGGATGGTACTTACACAGTACTCCCCAAATAGATGGGGTTTCCGTAATGTAGTTTTTGTTTATCAATACAAAATGACCAAAAACATAGACTATTTTTGTTATAATATATATATTTATACCTCACAAAAACTTTTCTAGGTCCAAATCCATTGATTATCTAATATATCATGTATCCAATTCAAGATTACTTATTATTTTCGAAATTTAATCAAAGAAACGATAGTTTTCATATTAAGTCAAATATTGATAAATTCTTGTATGTATATAGGATAATAAATCAGTTAAGAAATGTCGTTCTACTACTAAAATATTTAAAAATGGTATTCTAATATATAAGAGTAATAAAAATATAAAATTTTATAAAATAATGCAGCAATATTGAAAATAACAAAAAAACCCTAAAAAAATACTTTATTGTCCTAAAAAATTAACAATACATTCTCATTTTATCAAAAATTTCGTTAAATAATATCACGATATTCTTTAAAAAATACAACAAACAAATAGTTTTATTTTGCTGTATTGCAACCCGGGGGTAGATAGGTGCTACCAATACCTCTAGTGGGCCGGGACTATAAATTGGTGTTTACAGTCTACTGCCTGGCTTAGTCCCTGCATAGATTCAAAAGAGGTCTAACCAGAGAACCACATAATTTGGTACTACGGGTAGCCAGTTTCCCGCAGGACTATGTCCTGACTGGTCAGTTGATTGAGGTTCCTTCGGGATCCGCGTAATGGCTGTGGTTAAACCCCCAATTCGCTGTAGAGTGAGTTGCGGTTAAAAGACTGATGTAAATTAAAGTCAACATTTTAAGATAAGTTCGGTGCTGTTGCTGGAACTATAGACTGCTTGACTAAGCGTTGGAAATGAGTTGGTATTAATTGTATATGGTATGGAATGAATGTGGGGTATGGCGGGCCCACATTTATGGCAATAAATGTGTGGTATGTTTTTCTCTTATGAATGTGTCGTTTAAATGAGATGAAAAGTATCATATACAAATGATACCATTGAATTTTCCCTCCTTGTCCAGATATGTTCAAAGTATACTATGTTCATATCAGAATTACCACAGTGTGTCCCTGTGAGTAAGAACAAAGTCTTGGCTTATTTGATGGATTCCTACATCGGTCTACAGGTTACGTCTCTAGGTGCTGTTGTCAAATCAGCCCATCTGCGTGGTTGTAAACGGAAGTAAAGTTTTACATCTCGGAAGTTAAGCAACCGGCAGCAATGGTCAGAGATTAGATAGCTCAAGTACTTGAGCAAATTGCTTGCACATGGACCGGTATATCCATGTACAAAAAATGCAAACTGCGTATAAGATACACAAAGGGGCAGTGGTGAGTTGTTTTCTTTTTAGTCACCCAGTGGATGAGAAAGACCATCGGGAATTATGGCCGTCAACTTCTTACTTCTTAATATTTCCTTACCTTTTCTTTGAACCTGGTAATTTTGGAGATGTATCGATCCTTTGTTCATTATTATCATGATTTAATGATTCAGCAAATTTATGCTCAATTGTATTATCATTATTATAGATCTATGTATGTAGTTCATCTAGATAATATAAACTATACGGATATTTTTGTATTTATTTCAGTAATTTAACTCTTTAGTGATTTTATCAAAAATAGAGAATAGAGAAGATCAAATATAACTTTGCGCAGGCTATTTATTAAGTTATCGGCCTTGACCAAATAGACATTACTTTGTTTAATATTTAGATTGTATATGAATTTGAAAATTAGTTTTTGTTTACTCTTATTAAACGGTCAGTGAAATCATTTGATAGACATAACGTTGCCGATATTAATGTAGCAATTGACTGGTGTTGGATTTGATTGATTCAATGAAAAACAAGATTTTTGATTATTATTTACATGTGACTGAGATACGCACGATAATAACGTTTAGTTATTTAATACAATAATAGCGGCTAATTTCTGTTTTATGTTTGTTAATTTATAAATAGAATAAAATCAAACAAATCAAATTGTTAACAAAAAACACACACTATCTATGACTAGTTGATCGCAGACTTTAGTCATCTTAATATGATAAAATGTACCTACCAACTACATAAACACACATGTATATATGAATTTAAACTCTACATATACAGTGAGCATTAAATTGAAATACACGTTACAGCTAAATTTGTGTTATTGAATAATATAATCCCAGTGATTAGTTACATATCTGGCGAATTCCTTATATTATTCCCTTCTCATTCATAAGACTTTTATGAATGAATTTGTTACAGATCGTTAAAATCAACAAAATTGCTTTATAAAAAAGAAGACATAGAATATTGACAAAATTCCGGCTCATATTTCCGGCTTTTATTTGATATACATATATTTAGGAATGGAACTATTTCTTATGCATATGTTTATGATTACATGTGTTAAACACTTACGGTGGCTTTATAACCCACTGGGTGAGCTAGTGATAGCCCTTACTCGGGCAGAATAATTTCAAGAAAAATACTCAAGTGACTTCTTTGAACATTATTCTTCCAGATCATAAACAATATATTTATATAATCTCTTACAATAGTATGATGATTACCAATGATGTCAGGAGCGATTTCGATGCACCCATATCCTATAGGCACTCATATGCATTTCTCAACACTACTGAGACGGACCTATTATTTTAGCACTTTGATAGCCAGAATACGTACAAACTTGCAGAGTAACAAATAGAAACAAGTAAAAAATTCTAGTCGGTCGAAGCCAACCATATAATTCCTGTTATAAAAATTAAAATGTGATTTAGTTTTCATAATAAAACATTTAAGTTGAATTGTTCCTTGTCTCATATATACTTAAGCCATTTTTTGTTTAATAAAACTGTGGATGCTTAAGTTGAAGGGGTCTTTTTATAGGGGCTACGATCAAATGAGGTCCTATAATTATAAAGTTCATGAGGATATTCAAGGCTTATATAGAACATGGCTTTGCAGCTTTTTGTCGAGATACGAGTATAATAAACATAATTATAAACTTAAAGCCCTATTCGGCGGCTAGGTGAAATAATTGACCGATGTAAACCATTTTGAATATGCTTCGTCTACGGTAACATAAAAGATCATGTGCCAAATTTCATTGAATTATCTCCAAAATTGCGACCTGTAGTTTGATTACAAGGTTTACAAGCCCTATTCCGGGGTTCAGTTTTATGGGGGCTAGGTGAAATAATGGACCATTTTTAATGATTCTGAGCAGATTGGTATACTTTAAGGTGGGTATAGGACCAATATTATTGTGCGTTACAAACATCAGCACAACCCCAACTCCACTAAAGTGGTATAGGATATAAAAATACGGTTAGGAGTCCCTGACTTTATGATAAAAGATTGGGTGTATAATGGACCGATGCTTACAATCTCCTACAGTGAGTAGTCCATTTATTATGGCCTTGTTTACATCAGCTCATATATTAAGATATAGTAGCAAGTTTTTTGGCGTTAAAGTGTTCTAATGTTGTCACTCACTGTATGTAAATTGGCTTCTGGCTAAAAGCAAACTGTATGAAGTGTTGTTCTTAAGTGTGTGGCTTGTGTTTTTCAAACTTTATTTATTTTACAATAAAAAAAGAAAATATACCATAAAAACATTATACACTCCACTAATTAAGAGGAAATACAATAAAAGAGAATAATAGAAAACGTTTAGAATTCTTGTTTGGTAGAATATATATTTATATATGAATATGTTTGTACATATATTAATATCGAGTTTTATCATTGTATAAGTTTGGTCGATCGAATTAAAAAAAAAAATGATACAGGTATAACAACAAACACACATGCTCACCACTTATCATAGAAAGACGACAGTATTTTTTTTAAATCAAACGAAATCATCGTAAAATAATAATGATGATGTTGTTAAAGCTGTTGATAATATTCTATTTCTATCTATTCTATTTTATTTTTTAAATAATATATACATATGTACATACTTATGTATGTATATACTTGCTATATACATACATATTTATACTATCATCTATCTATCCATATTTATCTAAATGTGGTAATGTATACGATGGCAATTTAGAAAAAAATCTTGTTTTAATAATATTTTGGCATTGGATTCATTTCATATGCAAATGACAATATATAAGGAAACAAGAAGTACCTTTGATCCGTATTTGCCAGTAAGAATTCGTTCGATTAATACGTGCCAAATAGATTCGGATCAAAAATGACACGATTAGTAAGTTTTATTTAATTAAAAAACAAAATATAAAAAGGAAATTTGGAAATGTGATTCAAAAAGAACAAATAAAATTTTTAAATGTAACAATAATATGCAAAAATAAAAAAATAAACTAAAAGTGATAATGTGAAAGGATACAATGAAATTAAATGAAATAATATAATTTTAAATTAACGGTTAAAGTTTCAAAAAACTGAAAAAATTTAAGCAAATTAAAAATATTAAACATCAATTAAATTGACTCGATTCGTATGCAAATTAATATAATAAAATTTCAATATTTAGATGTTAAACGTTTATAAAACATGCAACAATTAATCACTCAGACTGTCAACAAAATGATTAATGAATTAGTTAGTGCTGTGATTATAAGAAGAAAAACATACATATAAACTCATACATACATATAAACAAAAAGAAATAAACTTCCTTTTTAAATGAAATGTTAAATTAAAAATATATTTAAATTGTTTCTGTTCAAAATTTAAATATTCTGTGCAAGAAGAAATAGACAATTTTAGATTTACAATATTTACATGTGAATTTGTTATTACTATAATAAAGAGAAAGTGTAAATTTTAATGATTTGATTATTTTGTCAGAGATGGAATTATATTCAATTCTAAGATGATAAAACGTGTCAGAATTATGTTTTTAAAGGATAATCATTGGTTTATATCCTTTTAGTTCAAATGTACAAATTCAGGATTATATTTATGTGGAATACTAGTAATACATTAACGTAAATCTTCCTTAAAATAATGATCACTATCGCGGTCATTTACATGATGTATCATATGGCGGGAGTTCTTGTATTATTTAAAACTTCTGGCACGAAGTATTCAATTTCTTAAACAACTTTATTTATAAAAATTATTGTTTGTTCGCTGGATCGATTATTTTTCAATTTTCACTACAGATCCAGAACGTATAGATATAATCCATATGAACATGTTAAAAAGTTGACCAAAAAGGTTGGACTATGCTCCAAACGATAACACTGTACCACAAAGTATACAGAGGTGTCAACTTTGACGTTTAAAACAAATCTAAAATCAGATGTTGTATAGCTTTTGTGAAACTTGTGCATGAAGTGATACGTAAGACCGGGTTCACACTGGGAAACTTTTGATTTTGTGTGTGAGAGAAATAGATTGTTGATATTTCTTTCTCTTACACACAAAAATCAAAAGTTTCCCAGTGCGAACCAGGTTTAAACTACAGCTAAAAAAGTGTGAAACGTGTCTTGAAAGAGAAATAGTTTTTTGCTCGTGACGCCTCTGTATACACTGAGGCTGTACGTACGGCTTTACGTATGAGAACAGCAGTTTTATTTACACAAAATTTGACAAATAGCATACATAGAAAGTATGAAGAAAAGTGTATCCGTAAAGCTATTAGAGTTAGCTAAAGTCAGTATATAATTTATACAGCCTTATTTCCATTATTCTACTATTTAAGACGTCCTAACCATGACTGTCAGAATGTTCGAAATACGATTTGACCTAAAGGAGAAACCTATTACACAGAAATATCCTTTATTGATACAGTTTGCTTGGAACTGAAAATGGACACGATTGATTTACATTTGATTCTAGTCCTTATATAAGTTCTCCTTTCGAAACAATTTAAATACTTATAAGAAAAATTGATATAAACAAGTTTTTTATATACCAGAATCTCCCTTCAACAAATTAGAAGTGACAGTCATTAAATGTCCCTCTTAAAGAAAATCTCTTCATCAGTTATTAAAACCACACTCATGAACTCTGGAGTTCAGTCCATAATAGTCCCTAGTTTCAAATAAAAGACTATCCTTGACTGTTTTTGTAGAAAAAAGCATGTGGTACAGTTTTAGCGCAATATGTAATGGAACCATTACACATTGAGAGAAAATATGAATGAAAACTTTGACAGTCGTAGTAAGTTTCATTCAGGAATGTATTTTTATGTACACGTTTAAGAATAATGGAAAACAGTTGATTTCATCTTACTTTGTTATTCTCTTATTTTAAACACGGATGAAATTTCAATTGATTTTCCATAAAGTCTCATTGTCTAAAGCCACTTTAAGAGGGTAGAGATTATAACTAGAGAGGCTACATTATAATTAAAATTATCTTTAATTTATACAAATATAATTTTTAATTTGCTTAATAGTTTCGGTGACTTTCAAAAAGTTTGATTTTAAAAAATTGCCATAAAAATTAATTCTTTACGTTTAAATTTATTCACAATTAAGTAAAGGTATATTTAAATTAACAGAAACGATAAAAATGCATAAATATTGACGTTTTATTCACATTTAAGTGATTTTGACAGAAATTTAGAAATCAAGTCATTTAAAACCATAGAAATTAAATTGTTCATTCATTTGTTTCTTTTCTTAAAATAAATCTATTTCCAATATCATTTAAGTTTGCGACATTTGTAAATATTAATTATTACTTTTTTTATTTAAAACAGATCGTTTTATTATGCGCTGTGGTGTATGTGGCCGCAGATGTTAAACATCTTACAGATCGTAATGTTGATCTTTTCAAATATGATCCCAGCGATGTATACACCCTGCCCGAGGATATTGATGACGATAAACCTGCTACGATATTTAACGGTGATGTAATGAAGGCTAAAGTAGAAAAATTGCAAAGTCTTAGTGGAAGCAACAAATTCAAATTGGAGTAAGTTATTCATAAGGCCAATATTAAAATCGAATCTAACATAAAATGTATATTTGCAGTTTGAAGACACAGAACGGCATTGAGGTATCAAGTGTTGGTAAATTGAAGGACGATAAAACTTTTGTTGTCAGTGGTTCATATTCCTTCACCGGTGCTGATGGAAAACGTTACAAGACCAGATATACTGCTGATGAATTCGGTTATCACCCAATGACTGAACTCGACTTAGATATACCAGAGTAAGTTTTTAAAAGCTCTCGCTCTTAATATATTTCTAAATATGTTTTATAATAATAATTATAGTCCCCAACCACTCGGCGCTGGTTTGGGAGCCGCCAGTAACAAACTTGCCCTTGATGACAAGAGAAATAGATTCCAGTTTTTGAAACAAGATTTAAATTTGGAATTAAATCAATCTCCAGTCAGAGGCAGTGGCCAAAGTGGTGATGATTACAGTTATTCCAAACTTGGCAGCAGCAATTTCAATGAATATGAAAGTCATGGCAATGGTTATGACTATCATCCCCCAACGTAAGTGATAGCTTTAATAATAACGTAATAAATATATTTTAATTTAATTCATGATTTCTTTCATTTACAGTCAATCTTTTAATGTGCCTGATCCATCACGTCAATACCTGCCAGTTCAATAAAATCCATTATCGTAGTTTATAAGTCATTTAACATACATTTTACCTTTTAGCGAATTCTTGCTGTGTGACAGCAAAACCATTAATTTAAAGGTTTTAATTTGTAAATTCAAATAACATTCACATAATAAAACCTACTTTAAGCGTGTAAAATAAAAAATAGAAAAAAATCAATCAAACATGAATATTTTTAAAGTGATATTAGAAATAAAATAAAATTGATTTCTATAAAAATATTATTTTTTAATGTACATTTAAAAGCAATTTAATAATCATTTAAAACTATAATTTTGTTATTAATTGATAATATGATATCAAAAATAGGACAAGGACTATGTGACGTACAGGACTCCTTGACGTACATAATTCATAAGAATTTTCTAAACAATTTTCATAAGAGATGTTATGTCCTTTATAATATCACTCCCAAGATATTTGGATCTAATTTCGGCGAAAGCCTGATAATGGCAAATGAAATATCTAAAGTTAGTTTTTTGTCCAAAAAAGTCCACAAGATTAATATAGAATACATCTGATTCCCCATTTGCATAAACTAATTCCTAATAGTAACAATTAATGATTAAAATCTGATTTACAGCAGCAATCGTAAATTGATCATTTTGATGTTCGAAATATGATCGTTTATAAATTAATTTTGTAACTATATTTCACTCAGTCGGCAGATCAAAAACTCTATTATTGTATTTGCTCAAAAAATACTAAAATATAACTCTAAAACGACTCACAAATGAGTCAAAATAGAGGCAAAAATTGATCAAAACAATTAGAAGAGTTTCGCGTAGGGTACCACCCAGAGGTTTAACTCACAAATGACTCAAAATAGAAGCAAAAATAGATTGAAATTAATCAGAAGTGGAACTCATAAAAGACTCTTTTAGGAGAGTTGCGGGTAGGGTACCACCCGACAAATAATCATTAATGATCTGAAAATAAATAAAAATTTTTAAAATTTCTAGCTCGGTATTGATAAAGATAGCATTATTACATAACTTCGATGCGATCATCTCTTAAAGCTGTATGGCCACTTATCAAAATGTTGATCAAAATACATAGATTTCGTTTATGCTTCTTCTGCTTCAATGATTTCTCGTATAAATTACTAACCCATAAACAAGCGTTGATCAAAATTTAGACGTGTGGCCATCGGCTTTAGGCTTAAAGAAATCCATAAGAGTTTGTCCCCTGGTTTGTGTTGGTATCGCAACCTATAACTATTTTACTACTTTTCCTGTAAAATATAAGTATTTTCGATAAATTGTGATAAGGGTATATATAAGTTTGTTATTCCGTTTGTAATGGCGAAATCCACTGCAACTTCTATCGCTACGAGTTCAGAGGACATAAAGGAAATTTTTCTGTAAGTAAAGCTCGACTTCGTAGTTTTGGAGTTTTCATGATTAAAAGAGAAACAGAAAGTTCTCCCAGGTCTGTGAAAATGAATTCGTACTGACTGAATATTCCAGCGATGCCCGTATTGACAGCGGTCAATTCTGATAAAATGTGGCAAATTGGCATATTAAAGATAATGGCCTTAATAATTTCCTTAGCTGTTATTAAGGTGGTACGGAATTTGACAGGTAGTTCAATCGCCATATGGTAGAGAATGTGGTTCGGCGTGGATCTTAGCAGACCAAGACCTTGTCTTAGGTCTGATTAGATTTGATGCGTTTTTACCCATGTTGGCAAAAATAAAAAAAGCAAATTCTATTCTGGATCTTATAAAATATTTATATATTTGTAAGGCTCTAAAAGGAGCATGGTTCAAGATTCTATAAAAGCCGATACTGTTTATTATCGATTTGATATGTTTCATAGGTGTATTATTACTGGCTACCGTTCTGCCTAAAAACTTGATAGTTGATAATTAGATTAAAAATTCGGGGCCTGTTGCAGAAGTGAATGATAATGTCTTTGATTTGTGTTTGCGAAAATCATAAGAACGATCTGGAATCAAGTTATTCGTGATTATGTGATTTTCATGTGAACTTTTAGTTTGGCCTCTAGGCATTTCGATAAGACAGATAGAAAGCAAATAGGTCTATAATTTGAAAAAAATACTCGAATCATTGTTTCTTTTCGGAACTGGACACACCAAGATTTTCCTCCAATCATCCGGTACTGTACCGTATTCCCAGTGATTGTTGATGTTATCAAATATTTTCTTTCTGCCGATATTTTCAATTTTAATTAGTATCTTATAGGAGATACCATCAAAACCCATGGCCGAATCCGGGTTGCGGGATAAAACGTAGTCTTCAAAAACTTTATAGGATAATTTAGGGATCGATAAGGATGAATTATTCCATGGGATAATGTCAAGTAAATGGTTAAATGTTGAAGTATTATTCCTTTTCTGTTGTCCATTCCATGAGTTGTTGGATCTCGTATAGAACAATTAATAGTAATGAGGAAGAAAATTTTAACAATCGCTTTTGTAAGGCCGGAAACATAATAGAGCGTTGCAATGAAGTTCTTAAGGGCAGTTTCGAAGCATTATTGGTGAAAGGGGTTCTTAAGACAATATTTTTATTTTTTTTATTATAACATACATACAGTGAATCAATTAAGTAATTTGCATATGTAAAATTTAATAAATTTAAAAAAAAAACTTTATGTGAACAATTATTTTTAGCAAAATAAAGCAATTTGTTTGTTGTATTTTTTAAAGAATATTTTATATTTAAATTTTATACCATAAAATGTAAAATCGTTATATTAATTAACGAGATCTTTGATAAAATGTAAACGTATTGTTAATTTTTTGGGTCAATAAAGTATTTTGCTTTTTTATTTATTTTTTTTTTTGTTCATTTTTTAATTTTGCTACATTATTTTATAAAATTTAATATTTGTATTACTCCTATTATTAGAATAACATTTTTTAGATATGTTAGTAGTGGAACGTCTAAATTTGGACATTTCTTAACCGATTTATTATCCTATATACCTATCAGAATTTATCAATATTTGACTTAACATGAAATCTATCGTTTTTTTCATTAAATTTCGAAAATAATAAGTAATTTTGAATTGGGTACATAATATATTATATAATCAATTTGACTTAAATACGATACTCAAAGTCTAGACTATGGAATAGACTATAGACTAGACTATAGATTAGACCAGTCTATAGTCTAGTTTACACTTTAATTTAGACAATAGACTAAACAATAGCCTAGCCTATAGATCAGACTATAGACTAGTTTATACTCTACATTATAGGCTAGATTATAGACTATAGCCTAATCTGTGGTCTAGTCTATAGTCTGAGCAATAGACTAGTATATTATTTAATTTATTGTGTAAATTATAGCCTAATGTGTAATCTAGACTATAGACTAGTATATAGTCTAGTCTATAATGTAGTATATAGTCTAGTATATAGTCTTGTCTATAGTCTAGCCTATAGTCTAGTTTTTATAAACTAGATAATAGACTAAACTAGATTATATCTAAGATTAGACTAGTGGTTTAACTATTGACTAGTATAGATTATAAATTAGATTATATTTGGTTCAGACATAATGGACAATATTATAGCAGAAAGCATGTAATATTTTTTTAATGTATTGTGTGAAATCTTATGATTAATAAAAGAACATAATTAACTATTATAATCTATAAATTAAAGACAAAAAGTTAAACGACTTTAACTACCTTACCCAACTTGCTAAAACGTCTAAGGATTCTGCTATTTTAAATGTCTGCTAACTCTTTTATTGCTTGAACAGATTCATTTTGTATTTTATTCTGCTCTTTTAATAAATCGAGACTCTCTTGTTCGAAGCCTTTTGAGTGCTTCTTTGGTCCTAAATCTCCAGAACATTTTCTCTTTTGTGCCTCTTTATTTTTACTTTGAGTTGTTTGTGGTTGATCCTCCGTTTCTACTTCTAAAGAAATTTCCGTGACGGAATTCTCCTGGTACTCCAAACCATATACATCTCCTGGTGGATTTACAGCAGTGGACACATTTAAAATAGATTCAGCAGCTTGTTCCACATTTGTAAGCGGTATTTGTGTATTTATCACTCCTCCTGTTCTAGACGCCCTTACTTTATTTTCACTTAAAACTATAAAATATCCAAGAGCACTTATTTTTTCCATTTGTGTTGGACCGATCGCATTCACTTTTTGGGTGAGCTGTTCCCAAGAATCGTCTATTTCTTTTTGGTTGCTTCCAGACACAGGAACACCCCTAGCAAGATTTGGATTATTGTTCATATGTTCGTTAGACTCGTTTCGTTTTACAAAATGACACAATAACTCTGTCTGCGTCTATGTAATTCATACCCCCTATTGACTTTTCCCTCGTAGAAATTAAAATTTTCCTTTATTCTTCTGTATCAAATTTATAATTTGGCCAATCCGAGATGATGTTTGATGTATCCTTGTAAACCTGTGTAAGAATTTACATTGCCTTATTATAGGTGTCTGATTTATCACAGTGTCCATGGTTTCAAATTCGAGTATTATCATTTTCCCTCGTCCTATTAGAATTGTTCCTAGTCACTTTTGCATAGGGAAGTATTCTGTGTATTTTCCTCCCCTCTCAGGGGACGAAAATCTTCCGCACCATCCAAAATTTCGAATCTTTTAGAAAATACACTAGCCGTTCTGGTTCTGGCCTCCTTTATAGTCAAATTTTCGATAGTCATGAGCGAAATGATTAAACCGGAAGCATCGGTAAGACAAATGGGATAAAATTTTTTTGGTTTATCCATAAACAATTTCCTTTGGAATATCATTACCTTTGAAAATTACTTTCATATTATTTGTCGGCACTGAAATTAAGTCACCGTTATCATCTTTTCTCTTTCGATTTATTCTAAAAACTTTAAGGATTGGGAGTCCATAGAATTTAAAAAAAACTTCCTCCATGATTTCACTGGGAATGTCAAAAACTATGCCAGTTTTGGATACATTATGGCATTTTCCACGAAATTTTTGGCCGCAGCAAAATTTTTAAAAGAAATTTTGCATCTACCAAAACCAACTTTGGACTCTTCCAACACCTCAGATATTTGCAGTTCCAATATTATGTTACATACCGAGATTGCGTTTAAGTATTTTCTCATACCATTGCCATCGTAAGCATCTAAACTAACAATGTATGGCCCTTTGTGACTCCGATCACAACTATAAAGGTTCTCAACATTCGAAGACTGTTCCCTATTCTCACTATCGTCTGATTTGCTTGAACCCTCGCAAGCTTCAATTCAATCCACGACTTACCTGAATTTTCCATCATTATCGCAATCCTCATCGTCCCAGTGGTTTTCTTCCTTTCCCCACATTGTCTTTCCCTTATTCCGGAGGGCAAGAGCCCCCGAATGCAATGTTAGCCAAACGGTCCAATGACATGCACATGTTCCGATAGTCACTTACGTAGCGCATGTATCTGGCGAGATACACTATGTATTTCAGTACATTTATATGAAAAATATGCCATTTTAGTAACAATATTACGATATCTAACAATATTACTTAATTAGATATATATTAAAATCACAGTTAAATTCGTAAAATATCTGGCCAGATACATGCGCATGACGGAGGGTTAAAGATGAAAGATGATGAAGTCAATCAGTACCGCACAGTCCAGTTACAAAACAAAAAAAGTTTACACAAAATATCAATCCAAAAATTTCCACAAAAAAACGGTAAAAAATAACTGTTCACAATAAATTAAACAGATCAAAAGTTAGAGTGAGACAGTAAATCAGAAAATAAAATAGATACGTCTTAACACGACAAAGTTTCACAAAAGAATAAATTTTAATTTTGAATTTAAAGCTAAATCTGATATTGTTAATTGTTGTTTAGAATGATTTTTTGTTAAATCCTATTTATAATGTTTAAATTAAATTTTCTAAAAATTGTATCATATAACATGAACGGTTTAAAAAATAGTCGGCAGTAAGTAGGGAAATGAAAGTTTGCAGGGTAAATTTTGGGACATTCCTAATATCCAGATGTCATGGCGGTATTATCCAATTCCGAGTGGGAGAGTTTAATCTGGCAGAACATCTGCCAGCCATTTTGCTCATATGTACGTTTCAGCAGGGAGCCAGACAGAAAAACCTATTCGGTGCCCCTTTAACTTTAATCCCACTATGTAAAAAGATGGGGTTATATTGTTTTTGTCATTCGAAATATTCGCCTAAGACCCATAAAAGTATATATATTCTGGATCCCTATTAGATTCTAAGACGACCATGTCCGTCCATATGTCTGCCTGTTGACAACACGATAGAGTCCAAACCGGAATAACTAGAGAGCTGAAATTTTGCACAGATATTTTTAGTTAATGCAGGTTGTTTGGTATTGCAAATGGGCAATATTGGTCCACGATTTCGCCCGTTCAGAAAATGTCTTTAAAGCTCATAACTTTTTAAAGGAAGCTAGTGGTGGTATAGTGGTGAAATTCGGCACAAACATGTTTTATAGGAACCTAAATCTTTTTGTAAAATTTTATAAAGATCGGCCCATAATTGATCCGCGATATAATTTCCCCTTCAAAATGACTTCAACTCCCAGTACTGCAAATATCCTTCAAACAATCCAAAATATCTCTATAACAAGCCAATATCTCTCTACCAAATCTTATAAAAATCGGTTCATAAGTTACCAGAAAACTACTTTAGCGCTCACAACTGGCTTAATAATAGCAGTATAGTGGTGGAATTAATCATAAACAAGTTTTATAGCAACAAAACACTCTGACGGTATATTAATTTCGAATAGTAAAGACCTTCCAAAATTTACTTTAATTTTACGGCACAAAATTTTATGGTGGGTATAAAAGATTCGGCATGGCCGAATACAACACTCTTATTTGTTTTATTTTATTCCCTTTATGATGGTATAATTTTAATGGCAAATGTAATTTAAAATTGATGTATGTGGACAAAATTCCGCTGGGTGTAGTCAAAAATGTCCCTGCTACTTTAAGCAGGTGCTACTTGTAAGTGCTGTTGACTTACTACGCATACAACGTTACGACATCGACTGCAAATTGAGCAATAAAAATTTATTTTGGTATGGTTTCTAACCTAAAATAAAGATATTAATCGCTTATTTATGGATTATTAATTCCTTTTTCAATACAAAAGTTATTATTTATGAATAAGGGAGAAATGTTTAAATTAACATATTAATGCTCTTTAAAATGGTTTCGTTTTATCCGTAAACAGCGTTGCCACAGTCAAAATATTTTTCCAACAAAAGTTTAAAAAAAAAAACTACCACCATAGTTGCTTTTTTATTGTAGAATACCTAAAAGAATTTGTTGATTACTGATTATGCAGATACTCAGTATTACTACAACACAATTTTTTATTTATTTTATTGTTGTCAAAGTGTATTCATATAGTAGCTTCATAATCCCATCAGATAATTATTTGAAAACGTAAAATTTACAAAAACAACAGGCAAATTTTGACAGAAAGTTTGATGTATAATAAAAACAATTTCCTGTGGTTCTGCAGATGTTTGGTGCACAACAAGTTCAGTAGTCGCTTTATTAATACAGTTTGTTGTTGTGTTATAAATCAATTCAGTGAAAAAATATAAAAAGAAAACAATTCTATAAAACAACGGTAAAAGTTTAGAAAATATGTTGCTACATAAAGTGATTAAATATGGTGAAGAAAACGGTTTGCAATAAGTGCATATAGATTGTGATATTTATAATAGTATTTGTGAAGACAGGTGAATTGGAAAACATCCCCAATAATATATATTTTGCTAATTAAATATAGTCTGTCTAGTTATTAAAACAAATCCGTACGGCTTCGCACGCATGTTCATACACACACACGTTTATAAGAACAAGCAGAAACTGGGACTTTGTATAGTTCAACCTCGATTAACGGCTGAAATTGAACTTATAATAAAGTATTAATTATTGAAGTATATTAATATTTCGTATATTGTACCGCTTGCATAATTACAAAAAAAACTTATTTTCAAAACACTTATTTCCTAATCTAGCACATATTGTAAATATCATATAATATTTGTTTTGAAGTAATAAATAAGTAGAATGAAGAAGTACTAGTTTAACCACAAAGTAAAAAGGTTCGATATAATTACAAGCTTTTAAAAAGCTACTTCACATCTAATTTAAAAGTTTATGTTTTACAAAAAACTATCCTTAATTTATTTGTTACATCAAATCTCAAGAAATATACCTACCTAGGCCTCCATTGTAAGTTTACCAGTGCCTCTTATGGAAATATCTGACTGAATTGGTACACGAACTAGTAACTTTGAATGTACACCATAGTATATACAATGTAAAATCATATATGTATTTGGCACGGTAGGCTTATGGTCTAATATTCCTCATATAACAAGCATGATTTTGACTTCTATATTATATGGCTAGGTATGCTGAGTATACAATTTTATAATAAAAGAAAATAATCAATTTATACTATTTGCCATACATTTTATTATTATTCATAATAATCATTCTCAAAGAGAATAATTCGATTCCTCCTGCTTTATTGGCCGTCTAACAAATTTCATACTTGTCTGAATGTATATAATACATAACATGTACATACATATGTATCTGTGTGTAGAAAGTTACACTATTCTTTTAATTACTAATACTCATCATTACATACAATATTTCTTTTTAATTTATTCTTTTAAAATATAATAATTTGCGAATAACATAGCCACACAAAAACAAACATGTATGTTTACATAGGCACACTGAAGAAAATATTAGCAGGAATTAATAAATACATAAACATTTATTTTCATTCATTTATTTATTAAATCAATAGAATAAATTACATTTTTTTGTTCTTCAGAAAACATATTGATTGAATCTCATTTAAAATTAAGAAAATATATTTAATCTGATATTAAAAACGTTCATATCATAAGATTATACAAAAACAATGGATTTACATAATTTTTTCAGTGTATACATATGTATGTATATGTACCTACATAAAAACATATAAAATATGTTTTTGTATTATAAATTCTAGACATGCATATTTAATTTACTGTATTTTACTCTATTGTCGCTATTTGGATTATATTAATAATAAGTATTTATTAAAAATAAAGAAAAATTAATAAAAAGTTGTAAAAATAAGCGGTTTACCCAAATAATAACAAAAAGATTTAATGATACTTGACGTTATCAATGGTGTTAGCAGTAGTAGTAGTAGTACTGTTTTGCGATAAGAAAATACAATTTGCAAATACAATACAAAATCCGAAACAAAAGTGTTTGTTATACTTGTATGTACTTTAAACTTGTATTATTCAACGGCTACCACCTTGTTATTATTAGTCTATGATATCTGGACATCCAATAAAAATATTATCAACTAATATTGAACAATATGTGTCGGATTTTCTTGTATGTGTTCACAAGCGAAATCAATTTCTGTATATGACTGACTATTCATTCATTCCATTAATGCCTCTTGGCTAGCTCAAGTGTGTGAGTGACACAATGTCGTCGTCTATTGTTACACTTATTTGTATTATTTAATTTGAATTTTATTAATTTACATGTACTTTTTCCATTTAAAGGAGCTTCACATTTGTCTCGCATTGTGCATTAAGATCAAGAGGAGATAATATAGAAATAGTTTCGCCATGAAAGGCGTCATACAAGAAGTACAAAACAAATACTCATTTTTAGATAATTTACTAACAAACTTTTGGAAGTCATGGATCAAGTCAAATTTAACGTTCAAATTGCAATTGAAAAATATTAAATGGAAAAATGAAAAAGCAAAACCTGGATTTGCTTACAAGCCAACTGAGGTAGTGTATGAAATATTAATTAATATTATTTGAAATAAAAATATGTTTTTTTTATATTTTCAAAAGATTGAGCAATTGGCCAATGTTATAACGCATGGCATCTGGATAATACCGGCTTTGCTGTGTCAGTATAAACTCTTTGAACGTTCAAAATCTTCTAGTCAGTATTTGGTGTCTTGGGTATATGGCAGTGCTCTCACCTTACTTTTTACTGTATCATCATGTTTTCATTGCTCCTGTTATTGTACAGAACACGAGTAAGTAAATGGACGTATGTACTTTAAATTACTTAGTAGGCATTTGATTATAGATATGCAGACTAGATTTCAAATTGACCATATGTGATCAATAGACTATCAATTTAAGTGCCAACATAATAATTATTGATTTACCTAAGTTTTATGATATTATAAATCGGATAAGATAACAATATGATCAAAATTCAATTTATAAAGTTGAATATATGTATATGTATGATAAATAACAAGTGAATAATTAGCGTCAGAAATCGTCATCTGCTTAATATTTTTTTTTTAAACACTTTCCAACAAAAAAAAATGAATTGCATTACACTGAATATAAATTGAACATTTTAAAATTTCAATAAAATTGTTTTTATTACCTAAATTTTTCTAGTTCTAATTTAATCAAAAGTTCTAAACATTTCAATAAACATTTTATTCCATAAATATAATATGAAACAACGGGATCAAAAGAATTGAAAAAAGAACGCCAATTACTTCTACTTCGTATTTATTTGTTTAATATAAAAATGTATTCATATGCAATTCATAAACAAACATAAATTCACTTCAAATCGAACAAGGTCTAATTCTAATTTCATTGACCGCTCATCTCATTTAAAGCTACATGTCTATGTGCCGAATTATATTATTGGCAGAATGAATTTTAAATATCCCTTACGTCTATATCCGGCAAAACCCCACTCATGGCTAATTTGGTGTATTTTTTGAAGTCTATTGAAAAAAGTTGTCGCGTTCACAATGCAAGGTAAGTTTCTGCGTTCCAAGAAAGAAAAGTGTGAAAATTGTTACTAGTTTTATATACGTAATGTTTAATTTGTATACAAATATGTGTTGAAACCTCGGGATTCGAAAAGGGTCTAATAAAAACTCTGTATCTATTCATACATCTTTATTATGTTAAGTCCAAGATTATACAATTAATATGATACGGGGATCTATATATCGCATACTTAAAGGATATTTCTGAAAATCATCGGCTTCGACAATTAATAAACGCTTGTTTGATGTTTGTATTTAATATTTTTTGCTGTTCCATAATCAGCTATACATACAACCAAATATGTTTTACATGATTTTATTTTATTTAATTTGCTTTGTTAATGATATCCGAATACAGTGCAATGTTTGTTCTGTTTTTATGATAAAATGTTATTGTTAAAAATTTGTAACTGAATTTTAATTCAGTTCTCGTAGCCTATATATGATGAAATTTGGTGAAAATGTAATGTTCTAAAATACAAAATAAATAAAATTTTTTTAGACTCGTAAAATTTTAAAAATATTTAAATTTTTTCGTAATATTATTTTTTTTAGAAATGAAGCATGTATTTAAAGACTAACAGGTGTAAATTTTTGTTTAAACTAACTAGATTTTCATTTTATTTTTGTATATTTTTCATATTTTCATTATAATTTTAGCGGAGTTAAAAATGTTTTACATCGATGCGATCGAGCAATGATATACATTTTTATAGCAGCGTCATATTTTCCATGGCTAATGTTGGAAAATCCTGATCACTCTGTTGTACTGAGTAGTATGGAATGGATAATTTGGTTAATGGCAGCCAGCGGCATCGCCTATCAACAGGTAATTAAAATGTTCAAATATTCTTTCATATCTTCTTTTTGATTTGTAAATAATCTATATATTTTCAGATATTTCATGAGCGTTTTAAGTGTTTAGAAACCTGCTTTTATATCTTGATGGGACTGGGTCCGGCACTGGTGGTTTTTTGTACTGGCCATGAATTTCGTGGCATGAACGAATTAAAGTTGGGAGGCTTCTTCTATATAATAGGAATATGTTTTTTTAAATCGGATGGTGTCATACCCATGGCTCATGCCATATGGCATTTGTTTGTAGTTCTGGCATCGGGTCTACATTATTACGCCATATTGGCTAATTTGTACCCAGCCACATTAGAGTCTTCGATTATAACACATGATGAAATCTTGTAGTGCTAAATGTTACTTAATTTATGGTGATGTATTTAGTTTTAGTATATTTGAAAGGTGTTTAATTTATGTTCATGAAAATATTGCATTAGAAGATTTTTTCTTTTTTTTTTTTTAAACCGAATTTATAATTTATCGAATATTTGTTATTATTTTTGATTACACTATGTCTTCAGATTTAGCTTCCGTTTCAATATGAATCAAATAAGATAGGGTAAGGGGTATACGAGATCGTACATATGTATATATATATAAGTCTAGAAAGTTAGTTGTAGAGATGCTATACATTTAAGTATATGGCACAACTATTTATTGAATGGAAACCTCTGTGTGACTTCCATATAAAATATATTTTTTAAGCGTGTTTATCTGCAACCAGTCTGTTACAGTATACCACCTACTTATTGCAAGCAAAGTATGTATATTTTTTATACGAAATATTAATCTTATTAAAACGAACACCCTATTATTATGTAAAGTGTGTGATTTATTCTATATTTACCTCCAAAAAAGAATTAACCATAACCACCAATTTTCCAAAGTAAAGAAACAGACAAATTTTTAGTGTTCAATAGTGAAAATTCCAAATTCAATTTTAAATGTAGGACGTTTTAATCTCTAAGTAAAAAAAATTAGCAAATTCTAGTTTTATTCCTAGATTGTAATACATACAAAAGTTTTATTGCCAAAATGTTGAAATAAAGATGAACAATGTAATGAACAAACTTATCGGTCGTCTTATTGTTTTTATTCTGTGCTAAATATTTCTATTAAAAAGTCCACTGCATTCTTTTGATCCATAGACAACGCATACTGTGATTTTCCGCGCTCTAACAACGCAACTGGGCAGGAGAGTAAAGGTGCTGCTTTTTCGGGTACCATTCGATTAATGACGCGTTTCCAAGTGTTACGTATAATTTCAACATGCGGCAAAATATGTTTCTTAAGCGTTGGCAAATCTTCATTGCTTGCAAGTTTTACGAGATGACAAAGTGCTAGGCAAAGCTGTTCTTGAAGACTATCTCGATGATTGTATTCATGGAAATTATCCAAATTATAAGATTGCTCTATAGCCTCCAACACAGATGACCAAAACTTTTCATAATGAACACCAAAATGAGATCTTTCCATAATATTTGTTATAGCAGAGGAGGCATTAATACGCACTTTAAAGTTGGAATGATGCACAATTACATGACACAAAGCCGAATAGAGTGTCTCCTGCCAATTTAAGTCGCTCACATTGAATATGGTTTGATTACGCATTAAATTGCTTATGGCATAACAAGTGTTCCATTTTACTTTAGCGTTGCCAGAAGAGCGAATACAATCGGTTAACTTACAAACGGATTTTGCAAAGGTTTCACGCCAATTTAATTTGCTGTTATCGCTGTTGAAATGTTCGTCGGTCAGTAGTCGCAACAGATTTCCTAATGTTCGCACAGCATTGCAACGAACTTTATCGTTGTCGTTGCAAGCGTTAGTCGCTGCATTTATAAGACGATAAAGCAAGTCGTTCGAAATATGTTCTTGGCGCAGATACGGTAATTCTGTTGTTCCTTTACCAATAAGGGCATCACTTATATTGCCAAGAGACCAGAAACTTTTTACACGTACTACCAAATTTGAATCTTTTACAAGACGAAGCGTTAATTCTGCAGTATTTTCAATAAACACTAAATCCCCTCGTAAGGATGGATAAAGAGCGAATACAGCTAGAGCTCTAACAGCAGCTGCACGCACCATGGACTCTTCAGAGCTATCACTACTAACGCCAGAGAGAAAGCTCAGTAGGCTAATTTGACTAGAGTGGTTGGTATGTTCATACATCAGAACTCCTATATTTGATAAAGCATCACACAAAGTAATTCGTACTGTTGTCATCTCCTCAGAATCGCCCCTTATGTGACCCACAATAACGGGCATCATATTCAACCAAAATTGATTGCACTCACGTATTTCAATTTCAGGACATGAGGCATTATCCAAAAGATAACGACTAATTTGATAGGCACATGCATCGATACATCGTGCAGCATATAATCGTACGTCTGGCAATACATCATTTAAACTGTGCTGCAGTACGTCCGATACTCTTGTCAAGTGTGGTTTAATCATTGCAAAATGTGAACACATAACCATAAGAACTTGAAGACTTTCGATTCGCACTGAAGTTGCTATCGCTTTTTCCTGTCTTGTTAAATTATGTAATACTCGTCTCAATAACCACGTATCTTTACTATTTCGACATGAACTGGCAATTGTTTTATTTGTTTCTTCATCAGTATTTCGGTTCTCGCAAGTGTCATCTTCAGAGTCAACATATTCTTCTATATCAACAATGTCAATTTCTTCATCACCTACATGTAATTTTGATCTATTTTTCACTGTCGCCGGAAGTCCTACTGATTCTGCAATATCATCTGTTGTTTCTGGTAAGGCCACCAAAAATTCCATAACCATAAGAGCAGATACTTGAATTGCTGCATCACGGTGATATATCAATGGTTTCACGTCTTTTACAAAATTCTGTACAAACCCCCTTTCAAACTGTTGGAATGGCGATGCCTGCACTAAAACCGCCAAACACTTGAGAGCTTGTGTCAGAACAGGCAACGAAGATTCTGAAGATAGTATTGTAGTAAGAGATTTGTAAATGGCAAGTACCGTATATCCTAAGCTTACTGAAAAGGGTATAAACGTTGTTGGGCATCTTTTGACGTTAATTTCAGCCTGGTGCAAAAAGCCCTTTGATCCGTAAAGTAGGTGAGCGCAAACTTGTAGAGCTGCACTGCGACACCTTAAATTAGGATCATGTTGAGCAACATATAGTAAATTGTCAATAGATTCAGCTACAGTTAAAAGATAAAAATAAGTAAATCATTAATAGAAATTAGAAAAGTTTTTAATTATATCCTTGATGATAATCAATCATTAATGGAACTTATTTCATATTTTGATTCTTGAAAATTAAAAATCATTCAGTTAACTGATAATGAAATTTTCTTATTTGCTACATACATACCTGATCCACTTGGAAATAAAGCATGCCAATAACCAAAAAGTGTTTTACGTTCTAGAATTCTTAATACTGCTCCTACTAAGCTAATAGATGCTAGACGTATCTTTGCTTTTCTGCTTCGCTCGAATAAAATGCGATTTGTCGCATTTTCCGGTTCTGATACCTCAGAGTCACTTAATTTTATATCAACAACTATCGTGTCACATCGGTTTTCCGAACTACGATTGATTGATTTATAGTCATTCGGGTGTGAATTTTTTACAACTGACCGTGGTTTTCGCATTTTAGGCGTTTTTCCGCCACAACTTCTTGCATTCTCCGAATTAATTACAGTTTCAATTTCTTCTGCTGAGTCGTAAAGAGCCTGTTGTGACATATACACTTTTTGTGGTTTTACCAAAGAAGTCTCTGTTGCATCAACACCGTAACGAAAATATGCCTTTGCTAGTCCCAGCAATTCAGAAACCTGAAGTTTCGCAAAATTTGAATTCATTGTCACTATTTTATGTAATATTTGTAAAGTACATAGAATCACAACTGTAATATTTAAACTATCGACTACAAGTTTCACGTCTCCATAATGCAATTGGATTAATTTAATGCCCGCGTCTGTACATGCTGCGCTTTGTTCGTCTGAAAGTTTGACATCATTTAAGGAACTTAGAATTTTGTCCATACATTGTAGAGCCACTATCAAAAAAGATGAAGGCGTCTCATAAGAAATATACCCCAATATTATATTAAGTGTCGAAGTGAAATATTTATTGCCGTAACTAGGATGCAACATAAACAAGCTCCCAAGAGCAACTAATACCCGGCATACGGAATCTGTGTTGTTACTATTACTGTTATGTTGCTCTAAAATCCATTTTAATAGAATTTCAAATTGAGATTCATCCAAACTAGGAAGTTTTTGCTGTTGCTGTAAATATGTCATCCAAATAACACACCCAATGGCATCATCAGTTGCGATACGTGTGTTGCTGGTTGCATTAGTAAGCAGTTGTAAAAGCTCCTCAAGAACTCCATGCTGTTGACTTTTATTTTCACCTCCATGTTTTTCTATGTTTTCCAGAAGTTTTAAAACTTGCAAATCTTTTTTATTTGACCGATTTTGACGCAGATGGAATAAAATACTTTCTGCAGTCAGTAGAGAGTTCTCCATTATTAAGTGAATTTATGCAGGTAAGTACACTATCAAGATAATTTTGCACTTAAATTTTTTGTTATATGATATTTGACAGTCAAACTATAACAAGTACCATTTATAAAAAAACAATGAGACGCGAACATTTGGTCGACTGCAGCCACCTGTAGTAAATTTAAGTTCATTGATAAGTACTGCTACTAGCCCAAACGATGTACGATCATGTTTGATCTTTCACGATTAACTTTTTAACTAAACACTCATATATTTTTTAAATTAAGCATTTTTTATAAATCTTAATATATAAATATTATATTAATAATATAATAATAATATTTTACATAAAATCGTTTACCCCGTTCACACGATACAATAATTTGTAATTTACTCTCTCATTTTTTCAACATTGAATTAAAAGAACTCAATTGCAGAATACGCGATACAAAACTTCAACTGCGAATTATATCCCGTTCTGACGATGCAATTATTTCTCATTCTTTGTTCAACATTTTCAAATAAACACAAACATTGTAAAATAAATCAAAAACTCGACAAAAATAAGTCGGAAAGTCGACTTTTTACAACGCAAAAAATCAACTTCTTTGCAGAACGAAAAACCCTAAAAACTATGGCAACATCAATGATGAAAAGTTAGCGATTTTGACTGCTGGTGACTGGTGCATAACCAGGGATGGCAAATTGAATTTTAAAATTGTACAAAACAGCTTTAAAAATTATACTTTTTAATTCCGATTGTACGAAATCTATTTTTTTTCTAAAAATATATAAATGTTTAGCAATCGGATTAAAAGGTAATCATTGAAAAGAACCCTTTTTGCTAAAAGTTATTACTGCTTATAATCTCTTCCAAGTCCTTTAATAATATGAGAGAATATAAACATGAACTATACACACACCTTATGAAGTTTGGTAAAATTTGCCCCAAGTGTGTAGTCCACAAAAAGAAGAAGTACAATTTTAAATTATTTCAATAAGAAAATAAATTTAAAATTTTACAAAATTTGTCTTCTGTGTACCAATGAACTTTTAAACCCTATACCACTTTAGTGGGGAGGGTTTATTGGCTGATGTTTGTAACGCGCAATAATATTTTTGCCCGACTATAATTTCTTACTTGTTAAGATTGAATTGTATAGAAGAAAATGGTTCTAAAAATTAAACATAGAACAATTAATTTTTTATTAAAGTCGACTCTTTTGTCCTAGTGATGTTGTAGTATAATTAATTTTACAAAAAATATATTAAACCAGGTTTAACCAAAGAATGAAGATTATCTTTATCAGAAAAACTCGCCCTGACAACGTTAACTGAGCTTAAATCTAAAACTGAAAAACACAATTATCGGTTAAAGTCCGCCTAAATTTGTTCCGAGTTTAATCTAACAGCAAGATAACCTAGTTTAACTGATGAGTAAGAAACCCGCCCTTAGTATACAGCTTTTCACTCAAAAACATAAAATAAACTATGAACAGCTGTTTTTTGCAAATAATACTTTTATAAAATGAAAAATTTTGCAAAAATTTTAAATAATCATTTAAAACAATAGTAAAACAAAAAATCAGAAAACTGCAATTTACTTAAAATATTAAGTTTTTGTTCTTCCGAAATCATTGTCTTATTTGTTTTGTTAATTGTGTTTCTCACTTATAACTTTTGTTTAACTGACCAATAACACTCAGTTAAACTAAGATATATTAAACTAGGTTTAAACAAAGAATGTAGATTGTCTTTATCTGTAAAACCCGCCCTTAAAAATAAAAAGCTGCGTATAGACGATTGTAAGATATAACAATATTGGCAGAAAATGTCTGGATTATTTATTTCCTTTAAATAACCTATAGGTTTCTAGTGGCTAGAAACCAAAGTATTCTTTAATTAAGATCCATTCTTTTTGGATCAGCGGCTGTGTTAAAATTATAATTTTACATCCATTTAAAATCCCTTTAAAATATATCAAGTCTATTTTTGACTCTTTTTGGAATACTTACGTATATATCGCTTAAAATAAATAATAGACAATAAATATATTATGTTTATACAATATATATGCATATAAAAAATTATTATATGTATGTAATTCATTCTAAGAAATTATTGTAAAAACAACTATTGTTAATTCAAATAATTTGTATACGACAGTTAATTAAATAATATTAAAATAATGTAGTAAAAAACGTTCTTACTTCTTATTAAAATAAAATAATAATGAAAACTATAAATTATGAGTGCAAACAATTCTCAACGACCATATAAATAAATCTCATGTTAATTTTATGAAATATTATTGATTTTAATTAGCGAAAAGGAGCTCCCAAATATGTACAAATTTCATTTCAATGCTCTTCGCCTTAAATATGTTATTAAAGACAAAATTCATGAGATTTTTTTACTACTAAAGGGATAATAATAATAATAATCATTATGTCATTAAATATACTAAAATACAAAGTTTTTTTGTACATGTACCAACTAATTACGTTCTTCTTGTCTATCTTTCATTATCTTCAATAGAGCTTGATTTCCAGAACCTCTGGCTCTCTTTCTATCAAGGTCGGACAATTCTATTAACGTGAATGCACGCTTTCCCTTACTAGTTATTGCACTCATCTTTTCAAGCTCCTGTAAAATTATTTTAACTGTTAAATAAAATGAAAATGGGGGAAAATATTGGAAGTTACCTTGCCCGGACTGCGACTAAATTGAAAGGTCAATTGATTTGGAGATGCTGTATATTTGTCAAGTTCATTCTTTTCAATGGAATGAACATATAACGAGTGATTATTCGATATTTGTCTTGGAAAATTTTGTTTTTCTGGTGGATGAGGCGATAGCAATAACTCTCGTTCCTAATGATGTAAGAAATTGTGAAATTTAAAATTTTGTTTTAAATATTTTATGTAAGAAAACAAATACAATGTTCTAAATTGTACTAAAATTTAAATGCTTAAGCTTCCCCTTATGGAATGCTCAACTTTCGATTTGATTTCTATATATTCGATAATATACTTACTGGTTTATCTTGTTTTCGGCTAAAATTCCATGCATATGGAGTCATTTTTTGCATGTAAATTTCATTGTAAAATTGTATTATATCTCCCAATTCTACAAGAGAAGTAAATAAATAAAATGTAAACAAGGTAACAGTTAATAATATTAGATTCTAATCTTACTTTTCTCGCCAGAATCAAGAACTTTTATGAAAACTTCTCTATATATGCTACTTGTAGCCTGTGGTTGTTTTCTGTAAAATTTCATGATGTCTCTAAATAATTTGCCATTGACTTCTCCAACCTGTACAGAAGTAAAAAAATCAATTCAATTTAGGAATTATTATTGTAATTGAGAAGACCTTACTTTAATATAAAGATATATTGCACACATGAAAATTTGGTCAAGATGTCTGTCTTGCATTAATTCAGTTTTTTGAGTTATTGAATACTCAAAAAGGGTCCATATTTTTGAAATCATTTCATCACCTAATTCAAGTTCTTTGCACAATTCCTTAATGCGCAACCAAGATAGTTTATAAAACTGCATTGGAAAAAAAGACAACAAAATATATTAAATAAATAAAATAATAGGAAACTTTAAACTATACCTTTCTTAAGAATAGTTTCAGGGGTATTGATCGTTTATTAGCATTAATTTGTTTTTGATTATCATTATTGGGTTTATCCAAACTGTGTATGGTTTCTAAAATAAAATAAAAGCAGCAATATAATAAATTGTTTCCGAAAGTTTGTTTAAATTTCAATTACCTTTTGAAGTATTGAATAGATCTCGACGCACAGAGTCGCTTACAGTCGTTGTAGATGTACTAAATGTGTCGTATGCAGAATTCATGGGTGATTGCACTAAACATTTTTGGAAATACAAATAATTAATAAACGTAATTTCTATTTATTGTTGTATCACTTACATTGCGGCTCACTGCTATCAATATTTCCAACTTTAACTTCGGACCACGTTGGCAAGGGTGTGGGCTCTTTTTTGATTAGCTCCCATAAAGGAGAACATTTTTGCCAAGCCAATGATTCTAAGCAAGTTTCCTCGATCAAATTTAAATGTTTAATTAATTCTCTGTTGAGAACTCCATCATGGCTACGTACAATAATTTCGATTAGTTTGTAAAATTCAAATGCATTAATACTGAAGCAATCTAAGATCCATGGAAATTTGAGTGGAGAATCGTAAGCATCGAGCACAATCTCAACACTGCATGCAATTAATGTCGTATTGAAACTATCCTTTTGAAATAGACTCTTGAGATCGATTGGCTTAATTCTTATTTCAAAATTTAAAATCTTATCCAGCAGATAATAATACAATGATTTCGCCAATTGGAATTTATTTACCGACTCTTCTTTATTGGGAAATTTATTATAGAACAACTTGGACATGAAAATTAATTTCTCTTCAATTCTTTTTATAACATCTTCTCCAGTAGATTTTCTAAGAAAATCAAAAAAAAAAAATATCATTGAAAATTTAATTTGAATTCATTTAAAAATGTTACCTTATGAATTCAGATAGTTCAGTGATAGTAGAAATTTCGCGTAATTTTTTTACGTTATTTGTTGCATTAGCCACTGGATCGAAAACTCCATCTTTGCTAGGCAAACTTTCTTTGCGTGTATATGGAGTATTTGGCATTAACGATTTAATGTCCTACAAGTATGTGTACTTTAGTAAAGAATTATTTTTTATATAAATGTCTCTATAAACTTACCGGATGTATATCGATTTTTAAGCCTGATGAATCGTCTAAAATAAAAAGAAATAAAAATGTTTAGATAAAATATTCCCACTTTTTAAAAATGTTGCTACAATTCCTTCTAAAGGATCAAGTCTAAATTAAAAAAAAAGTGAAGACAAGATCCAATCTAGCAGCGCCTCTATGAGCAAACACTGTAAACAATGACACACATTAACGTGGTTTTGAAACAGAAGAAGTATATATTAGAATAATACAGGGAAATTAAAAAAATAAATCAAATACCTTTTCTTTACATCGAATATATATGTTGTAAAATTTTCTGTTTTCAAAAATACCGACAGTAATTTAAGTTATTTTTATTGTTTTCTTATAAGAATGTTATAAATTTAAAACAAAAAAAAAACATTTTTTTGCAATTTTAACAACAAGTTTTGTTAATATGTACTTGTACATGATGGACTCAAAAGTGGTGAAGATACATAAATTTAATGTATATAGACAACTGCATAAGTGTGTTAAAAATGACTTACAAGTCTTTCGTTTATTTTTATGAATGCTGTCTGTATTTCGGCCGAAGTTAAAAAGCCGTTGATCAACTACACACTAAAAAAACAACTGCAAAAGCAAACAAATACAAAAGAAACAGAGACAATAGAGTTGAGAGTGAAAAACAAATCGGAATAACGAATGATCTGTTTCGGAATGTTTCGAGACAACTTATGAATGATTTTATAGAATTTGTGTTTATTTAAACAAAACATGAATAAAATACTGTTAGTACAATTAAAAGTCGAAAAAATGCAAATATTTAATCGCAATTATCTTTTTTTTTCATTTTTTATAGACATTCATACATATTCATGCAACAATTTGTAATAAATTGTAATTTCTGAATCAAAGCGACATCAACATGCTTTGATGAAGGCTTTCAAAAAATTAAATATTTATTTTGTGTTTTTTATGCCCTTGTTAAGAAGTTTCTTCAAAATCGTGTTGTATACATGTAAATTGCCAATAATCTTTGCATTCAAAACAATACTATCCGAACTATTGCAACAAAACACAAAAGACAGCTTTTACGTAAAAGTTTGAACTGATCACATTGATCAATCGAGATGTTTTTACTGTCATTAGGTTGTTTTTGCCAAATAATATCAAACTTTACACAACTCCCTACACATCCTGCATATGCTTGTTTATTTTTTCTATCTATCTATCTATCTATCTATCTATCTATCTATCTATCTATCTATCTATCTATCTATCTATCTATCTATCTATCTACCTGTCTATCTATCTATCTATCTATCTATCTATCTATCTATCTATCTATCTATCTATCTATCTATCTATCTATCTATCTATCTATCTATCTATCTATCTATCTATCTATCTATCTATCTATCTATCTATCTATCTATCTATCTATCTATCTATCTATCTATCTATCTATCTATCTATCTATCTATCTATCTATCTATCTATCTATCTATCTATCTATCAGGGTTATCTTTGTAGCCATTTAAGTATTATTCATATTTGAAAAAAAAATTATAAAAACGAAGATAAAAGGGGTGGCCCAAGGAAAAATCAAGTTTTCACTTCAAACAAATGAAAATGAATACATTTTTAAATGCATTTTTCGTATGTTTATATATAGTGTATATATATGATCAATACAGAATCGGTGTTGTATGGTTGCATCGTTTTATGACATACAACGCTACAACCAGGATGCACTAAGCAAGGTGAAATCGATAAGGCAGCTGATTTTTATTTGTTTATTATTAAAAAGTGCTTGGGTTGTGTCAAAATAAATTAATTTATTTTTAATCTAAAAAATTATATTTGTGTTTTCTAAGCAAAAAAAAATTAATTTAAAATTATGAATTAAAATGTTCATAAAAAGTTTTTAAATAAGAAAATTCAGATGAAGAAGCTTTAAAACATTGTCCTGCTGCAGATACAAGCTAAATGTAATGACAGTTTTGTAGGTAATATTGTGAAATACACAAGAACTATTTCTTTCCAATGTTTATTATTTTTCAATTTTAGATATTTCATTTTGACAAAACCCAACTCTAGACAACAAAAAGTTATTGTGTTTGTTGTGTTTGATGCCAAAACACTCCCACCTTAGTTATTACATCATGGCTACAACAATACGACATCGATTGTGAATTGTACAATAGTGTTTATATATAATAGTGTACTTACGTGAACTGTTGTTATTGATCTTACGATAGTCTAATAAAATTCTCTCATCCAATTCAGCCATATTCAATACGTACTGTTCATAGGCTCCCTTAAGAGATCTTAAATTTCGTTCAAAATTCTTATTTGACACCAGAGTTTCTTCACTACCGTATAATGTCTATAGAAAGAAATAAGTTGATTAAGGTGTTACATAAAATCTTAGCGAAAAAAGACATGAATGACTTACATTAGTGTCTAAAAACTTTTTAATAATACGTTTAAATGTGTCCTTCATATTTTTAGCGTCATGTGGCGATGCATTAGACATATTACATAATGGTTCTATAATACAATAGTCCTTTAGAATCCTAGCATCAAAGTCTGGCTTTCCCCATTTTGGAGGAGTGCCCACAAATTTGGTGTTAATGAGATCTGGATTTTCAGCCAAGACATTTTTGTAAATCAAATCTATGCAACAAATAAGAAGGTGAAAGGACATTACTATGTCGGTTACTTGACTAACGGGATTTTCGTTTTTAGCACAAAGATATAAACACCAGCAAATTTCAAATAGTTTTCCATATGGACACTTGGCTGATCTAAATGCAAATATAAGATTTTAACATAGATAAATATTTATTTAAGAAATTCAATTTCAGTGACAACTTGTTTAATACCTGAATTTGCAATTTTTCTTCTCATTTGGCGGGGGCATAAAAAGCTGCTCGAATATGTCGCTGTAACGCATGAATACATTAGATGTGATGTTATAGCTACGCTCCATTTTATTAATTTGATTTAGGAATGACTCCGGCAATTTAGCCATGTCATGCCACTTTCTCATCTTTGATGTAAACTCATGTATACTATAAAATCATAATTAGTTCAAGTTGTTTATTTACATATGTATGTATAGAAATTCATTCATAGCAAATACTTATACACTTGATACATACCCTATGCTACAACTTCGCAAAAGTTTAATAACTGATATACAGTTGCCCAACACCACGTCATTGGAGCCACCTCCTACAGTGGGCGTATAAGATTCTCTACAGGCCGCATACAATGAGCAACAAAACCAGTGTAATTGATCTCCCTTTTAAGTCCAGGTCAAATAAAAAATGGCACCATAATGCGTAATTAATATTAATATATTGATATTGTTAATTTATGGCTTCCAATAAAGGAATATCTACACTTGTACGTTTGTGCGTATACATAAAACCAAAAATTGCAACTACATACCTCTAGGGAATAAATTTTGGAAATTTCAATATATTTCTTCCATGACAACTCCTCTGTCTCCCTGTCCATATTAAGTTCACGACACAAATCTTCATACTTTGAACGTATGGGATCGTTACCATCTCCTCGAGATTGGGTCATAGTTATTAGATGGTCTGTTTCAATACTATATCTTGAAGAAAATTTAACACTTTTTTGTTTTTTTGTCAATTTTCACTTGGATTAATACATTGAAGATCCAATAATTTGTCAATTCTTTTTTGTCGACAAATTCGTTAGTATTTATTTTCTTTAGTTTTTATTTATTTCACAATTTACACGACCAAAATTGGCCTCAAATTAAGACGATTCTTTGGAATAACAGAGAAAATTTTTTTATTTCGCCTCCCTTAAAAAAGAAAAACAAATGTCACAAAGAAAAAGGCGCGAATACAATAATAAATGATGAGGTGGTTTAGCAACTGATATATAATGGAAAGAATTATGACAGGGTAACACGAATATAAAACAATTGCATTTATTTTGTATCAATTGATGCCTAAACACAATTGGAGCGGGTCGTTTTTTACTGTTATACAAAATAAACAAATAATTTCATATTAGTTTTATTTTTTTTTCATTTATTAATTTTTTTATTAATTTATTGTAGATTTAACTAATTTGTTTCTTATTGTGAACAAAACATTATGGCTGTGTTATAGAACATGACGTATGTTTGTTTGTTTGACTTTAAAGTTACTTATGTAACTATGCTTCAGTTAAGATTTATTTGGCGTGTTATAAAAACATAACGCCGCGATAAGTACTGCTAGTAATATTAGCAAAAGTTACAAATTCGAAGGCATAGGAAAAAGGACGGCCTGATTTCCTTAAGCTATAGTGGTAACGACGCACGAAGTCTTCCTCCACCCAGAGCTGAATTACGAATCGAGAAAATGACGTAGTTTTAATGTCTATCACAGAAGAGCTGGTACGAGTGAATACTCTAGTATATGCCGGTTTCGTAAATCGACATCGGCGTACCACAAAGGTGGTTTGACCCAAGATCAACGATTATTTCGCTAGCGGTGATGGCTGTGCTTATCTGAGCTGATAAACCCGAACCCAAAAATCCCGGGATTTTTTTTGGGATTAGGATAAATCAAAAATTTTTTCTTCATTTAATGCATAATTTTCATAAATTTGCCAATTACGATCTTATTTTATTTATTTATGCGAAACAAAATTTAGCTCAGCTAGTTTTATACGTATTTGAAATGTTGGTAATAGACCCAAAAAGTATACACATTCTGTGTTTGTAAGTTGAAAATACGAGTTAGAAGATACATTCTATATGAGCTGCAAATTTGGACAAAAAATGAGGCAAGAAAACGTAATAGGACCTCTTCCGAAAAAACTTTCTACAAATCTGAGTAATACAGGTAATGGTAGATAAGCATATTCTGAATGTACATAAAATTTTCAATAAATACTACGAATATGTTCCAAAACGAATATTTATTTATGTCACAGGGTATATACTTTGTGTTTATGGTAAAAATTTTCTATACCCACTTTAAAGTATACCAATCGGTTTAGAAACGTTTTACGAGTCGATTTAGATATATCCGTCCACGTAACCCTTGTAATCAAACTACAGGTTGAGGTCCCATTATATTTATCTACGTCCATCCGCCTGTCCGATCATTTATGGTTCTTAGCCCCCATACAACTGAATCCGTCGAAAAGGGCTTCAAAGTTCATAATTATGATTAATATACTCGTATCATGACAAAAAGCTATAAAACCAAGTTCTATACTAGAGCCTCATTTAACCTTAGCCCCTATAAAAAGCCCCCTTTAAAATTTTACTTTAATGTCCACAATTCTATTCAACAACAGGCTTTAATATGTATATCTGAGGCAAGGTATAATTTAAATTAAATGTTTTATTAAGAAAACCAATTCACATTTTACTTTTTGTAACAGGAGTTGGGTCGCCCTTTCCTGGCTATAATATCTTGTTATACCCTTCACCTTCGTGAGAAGTATATACATATGTTTAAAATACACTATGGTGAAGGGTATATAAGATTTGGCACAGCCGAATATAGCACTCTTACTTGTGTTTATTTAGGAAGTATGTATTTAACAAGTTTAAGAAATTTTGAAATTCTAAAATTTTTTATTTAAAAATTATAATAATTTATATTGATTTAATTTAAATACATCTTTTGTTAACTAAATTTCAACAAAGTTAAACATTTTCTTTGCATATATGATTTCATTAAATTCATGTAAGCCCGAAATCTCGTAAAATCCCGGGATCCCGAAATATCCGGGAATTGCAATTTTAAAAATCTCGAATCCCGGTATTTGTAAAAGGCAGTCCCGATTAGCATCCTTA